>NW_024041039.1:10273512-10338512 GCF_014851395.1 Micropterus salmoides
CCCAGTGACACCCTTTGTTGGTGAATTCTTGCTCCGAAATCTCAAGAGGCAACTTGTTGCAGGAAGACGGCGGGGGAAACGTGAGTCAGAGTTGGAGAGAGGAGTTTGTTGTGTTGGAGTAGCATTAGGAAATAAGGTCTTGCTAGCAGTTCCTCTACGTACACAACAAACTCTCCCTCGTTTCCACTGTCGTCTTTCTGCAACAACTTGCTCATTCAACATTTCAGAATGAGAACTACTGGACTGATTCCTAAACATTATGTACCTTCTAGGGATCACCCGATATGTTTTTTTCCAGGCCCATCCCGATACAGATTATTAGTAACCAAATAGATCGATATTTGGAACAGATATACATTTGCCTTAAAATGTTTAATCTTGGTGTCAATATTTAGAATAACAGAAACTCCAACACAAAGCTTTGTTAAAAATAAAAAGATTAAAGTAAATTGTCATGTTTAATCTTTATAAATAGGCAATTAAATGAACCAGAGATCCATCCCAGAGATTGACTTGTTAACTATGAGTGATAAATTTTCAAAAACTTAACCCTAACCCTTTACCTGCTGCCATTTATATTGTATTTATTTGATATTGTTAGGATTTTATTGATACTATTTATTGGTTCTGTTCTTTATCTATACGCTCACTGGTTTTTCAATACTAAATAATTGCCTTTACAAAATATGTGATTTTAAAAAGAATCAATTCAGAACAGTAATCAAATTTAACATTTTATTATAACTAACTGTTTTCAGAGCAGCAACAAAAGTTAAGTTTACAGCAGCAAAGTCACTATTTCAAATCAATATCTGACTGGAAACAAATGGAACATGTAAACTATATTCCTGACATCAAAATACTGAGTGAAGTTTAGAAAGAAGACACCAGTCAGTTTCAGTCCTCCTCCTCCTCCCTCTGCTGCTGCTGTAGAGGAGCTGGTTTCTCTCAACAAGCAGCTAAATTTACAAGGATTTGCAAAATTTTAAGGTACGTAGCATCTCAGCTAAACAGGCTACAGAGAGATTTAGCTCATTTTTAACTAGCTATCTGCCTAGCTAGCACATGTGCTTGTGTAAAACCAAAACACAGCTGCGGTGGATGACACAGAGCAGATTAAATATTGCTCTTTACACGTTCCTACTTGTTGTACTGATGCAGTATCAGCCTTTTACTAGTACTGCTGGTTGTGCTGTATTTACTTACAGTAACGGGCGTAGTTATGGTCAACTGGTGTAATCTACACTGATCCCCGCCAACTAGCTCTGCTGAGAGAGGAGAGGACTGCAGCGTGATGGCTCGCTCGTTCTATTGGCTACTTTCGCACAACAGTCAGTGTTCATAGGCTATTACTCGTGACTTGTAACCAATCAGCTAGTACTGTGGATGAGCAGCCAGAGAGTGGCGGCTGCATTACAGCCAAAGGAACACTTAAAAAAAATTAATTAATTATATCAGCTATCTGTTTTTAAGATGACCAATGCAGATTATTGGAAAAATTCTGAATATCTGTGCCGATAATCGGCCAGACTGATTATTGTTCAACCCCTAGTACTTACTTGTCATTTCGACAAAAAAAATGTCAAAATAAGGTTTAAAAATACTGAAATGATCCTTTAAGGTTGAACAGGTGGCTTACCTCGTCTTCACTACATCGAGGGGATGCATCAAACAGATCTCTACCAGACCTAAAAAGTAGAAACAGTCAGGATAAGTCATTTTAGTAAACATGGACATTTAGGTGAAGGCTGGTTATGTTTTTAGTTTCAGGAGAGAGGAGAGATTATCCCGTCCATCAATATCGATATTATAAACAGAGACAATGCACTAGTACTAATACAATTAGTTCATTAAACTCTAGATAGCCTAATTGAAACTGGAACTTCAAGGTTCTGTTTCAGAAGAAGGAAAACCTTTTTCAAAATCCCACAATCTGTAACTACACTAATAACTCAAAATCCAGCCTTGGAAAACAGCCTTAGGAAGTCGAGCAGGACAGAGAGGGCCGAGATGTGTCCAAGTACTTAGACAGCAGAGATTACAGAAACAAAAAAGGAAAAATAACTTTGGAAGAGCTTTGATATGAATGAAACCTGGTTCTGATGATGTATCCTCAAAGTACCTACGCTTTAATGGGAGATGTAGATTTTTCTGTGCTCACAAAGTAATCTTTGTTCATTTTGTAAAAATCGTGAAAGTTAAACATTTCTGATTGCAAGTGATGTAACGGATACCCATTTGCCTTGTCTGCCAGGGACAGGCTTCTTTATTTCTGAAAGACAGATGAAAGGAATACTGAACGAGAGACTGTATCGAGTTACAGAATCTGGTGGACAACAGGCTAGCCCACACATGATGTCAGGACTCTCTATGAAGTATTATTTATAGTTGCGCGTTAAGGCATTACAGCATTGCTACAAGGCCAAAGCTAAGCCGTAGCTAACATTAGCCTCTTTAAAAATGTTGGAGTTGGAGCACCTGCGGCTACAGAGACACCGTGGGGGATGCAAGAACTGTGATTGGCTGCTTTTGTTAACATCTGCAAGTTTTTGATGGCTGTGAAAATAGTGAAGGAATGAAAGTAATCATGGCAATGCACAGGAAGAGTCTCCTAATCAGTAATGAGACAAGGTAACTGGGTGTAATTCCGGTACTATAAAAACATACGTATCCCACTATCAGTATATATTAATGAATGAAAACGTACACCGTAGGTCATCTGTGGCAGGATTCACATTAACCCTTTGCTTCAAGCATACATACAGCCCAAATTGATAGAGTGAATTCTTTTAAGTCACTTCTCAAACAAAAATGCAAAAATCTCAAATCAAATATCAAGTTTGCCACTTGTCTTTTGCATATATCACTGTAAAGTGAAAACTTTAGATTTGGTCAGAGAAAATAAACAATATGAAGATATTTTTCAGACAATTTATAATACTAAAAGAACTATAAATATTTACCAGATCAATTGATAATGAAACAGTCATTAGATGATTAGATGCAGCCCTCAAAGGCTCATCGTCCGGAAATGCCTATCCAGTCTATGTCTTTTTCACATGATTTCTTTTCTTACCCTTCCTGCTTTTCATTTTTACAATATGCACATTACACTGTATATGATAATCTGGAGGATCACACAGAAATGTAAATCTGTTGTTTTATGTCAAGTGTGACAGTTGACCTTAAAACAATCAGATAAGAAGGTTGACTGGGGCAAAAGGCAGCAGAAGTTGATGTGATTTTTTTCCTTTCATTTAAAAAGCAAAAGTAAAAGTGTAAGCACTTCTTGTTGCTACCAAAAGGTTTTGACAACCAGCCAGCGGCAGCACCTGCCGACCTTCCATGAGAACCTTATCATCACTCTGCCTAATTTAACGGCCAACTACCTCGGTAATTCTTGGTGTTTCGAGCCTTGTGCCATCTTTGCAAGAACATGGGTCTGGATGAGTGATCCAATAAGACTTCTATTCATGATTCCTACTAGTGACTATAATTGTCTGTATTTTGGGGGGACCGAAGCCACCAACCATGTCATCCATGCAAACCCAGTACATCAACAATGTGCCAGCAGCTGGAGAATCAGTGCTGCCGGGCGATCAGTGAGGGACTCGCACACACGCTAACTATGCGCATCTGTGTTGAAAAGCCACTGCTTTGGCACAGAGGCCTTCTGACTCAATCAGGGTTTTTTTTAAAAAAACACAATTCTCACTGCATCCCTTCACTGGTGCTCTGAGGGCTTCCCTTGCAGATTCCACTGTGTGTGTACACAGCTGCGGCACAATATGGGCTCTTTCTAATTTGCTCAATTAAACATATTGTCTATAAAAGAATGTGTCTTCTGGGGTTTTTCCAGGGAAGTAATTATCAACTGAAAAAAATGACTTTGTCTACAGTTGTATCTTAACGTACAAATAGGAGGAGCAAGAACTTCTAAACCAAGACGTGCAAGGGTCAAACTAAATTCCATCTGTCACGGCTCAGTTGGCCTGACTAGGGCTGTTAATGGTACTTCAGTGAAAAGATAAATACAGGACTGCTTTGGACACATAATTTTCTGGCCTTGGTATTAATAGGCCTGCAGTGAAGATGAGGAGCATCAAATATTTCAGCAGGTAATCAGATTACATGATTAAACCAAACCTGCCTGCCTGCCAGATCAACCTGTGCAAACACAGTGACCGAACATGCTCTAACAGGTGATGTAACGGAGGGAGAGCGAAGTCTGGGGAAAAGGAGAACTTCTGCAATCTCATCCAAATGGTACACTTAGGAAGCAAAAACAAAGAGAACACAAAAATAACAAAATTTTCAAAAAGGCTCCTGCAAACGTGTGTGATGCATGTTAAAATAACTGTGTATTCGCTTTAAAGCAGATAAACAATTTCTAGCGGAACTTAGATAACTTATTTACAATTATATAGATAACAATTTGCAAAAACTACTATTGCAGGTTTTATCTCTCCTGATCTGTTGTGATTAGACTACCAGACATAATGACTTTCTCAAAGACCTACAGCCTATGATATGAACATTGTTAGATCATTATATTTATCAAATAATCAGTAATTTGCTAAGGACATGTTTCCAGTTTAGGAAACAGAATTATGATTTATGTTTTGGTATGTTTAGAAATATTCATTAATTTGTCCTCCATTTTTAAAATCACATCACAAGCAGCTGCCTTCAGCCACTGGCTGAACTTCGCTGGACGTTGGTTGATTGTCACAACACATTACACACAGAATAATGTAGGGGGCACGTAGGTGGGGTCTTTCCATGATAATATGAATATGGCATAAGAGTTTGCCATTAGTTATTCCTTATTAAATGGCACTACATTTTCATAAAGGCATGTGTCTCTCACATTTGTAAACTGAAAAAGGTATAACAGTCTAGAAAATAATACAGATAAAACCACTGT
The DNA here is from genome assembly GCF_014851395.1 of Micropterus salmoides. Lineage (NCBI taxonomy): Eukaryota > Metazoa > Chordata > Actinopteri > Centrarchiformes > Centrarchidae > Micropterus > Micropterus salmoides. The sequence goes on from NW_024041039.1 coordinate 10,278,440, forward strand.
AGATACACAGATGTGGGACTACAAACAACAGCAGCAGGGGAAAACATGTTAGTAATTAGAAGTAGTAGTAGTAAGTAGTAGTAGTTAGTTAAGACTCATCCCAGATCCCACGGTGGAAGTCATGTGTTCGCATTTCCATCACCAACAAACTACACTGAACAAAATTATCAACACAACACTTTTGTTTTTTTGTTTTCCATTGTACAGGGCAGATGGCAGATGGCAGACAGCGACACCAGATACTGACTGGTTTCCGGACAATCCCCTGACCCCCCTAATACAGTGAAACTGCAAATTTGTATTGTGGCCAGCCTAAGGCACACCTGTGCAATACCCATGCTGTCTGATCAGCATCTTGATATGCTACACCTGTGAGGTGGATGGATTATCTCGGCAAAGGAGAAGTGCTCACTAACACAGATTTTGACAGATTTGTGAACAATATTTGAGAGAAATAGTCCTTTTGTGTACATAGAGAAAGTCTTAGATGTCTGAGTTCAGCTCATGATGAATGGAGCCAAAAACAAAAGTGTTGCGTTTATAATTTTGTTCAGTGTATATGTATTAAATTAAATTATTTTTTTCATTAATAACCAAAGGAATTCACTGCTACATTTGCTTGTACCAGCAAGTGACTAGAGCAGCTGTGCACATCTGGATACTTCACTTAAAATGATTCACACTAGATTTTGGGCCTCATCGTTAACCTTACATTACAGGAACTCTAAAGGATACAGGCTACCAAATGCTTCATTAACTTAGAAAGGTAACAGTAGTTAACACTTTTTACTAATTGACAGCCCTGCCCCACTGTGCAATTCACATACAGTGATTAGTTCAGTGTGTTGAGTTCAGTTCACAGGCTGTCAGAATTGCACTATGGACTAGTGTCTTTACATGCAAGGTTAATGTCAGTTAGCAATGTATGTGGTGCCTGGCAGTTGCGGAAGGATTAAGTGATGACAAGTATGAATGCAAAACTTGGCTGTGTTTACTTGAGCATTCGTCTAACGCCCTTGTAGACGAGACACCTCAAGAACAGCTGATGACAGTCTGCAGCGAAGAAAAAATAAAAGAAGAGAAAGTGTGCGACCATAGTGCTAACTTGACTGTTGTATGACAGGGTGCAGGTCACCAAATTGAAATTGTTTTTTTTCTAACTACATTGCCAAGTACAATGTTTGCCACACAGGACAGAATCAACATACTATGATATGATAATTCACGCAATCTAAATTATAAGGAAGTGCTGTAATATTTGGTGTGTTTCCACTTCATTTAGGGGCTTCCTTTATGTCCCAGAATATCTTTTGACAGCTTCCAGGCACAAAGGGTTTTCTGTGTATTGTATTTGTAAAGGTGAAAAGAGGAATAGTGAAATTTGTTCCATTAAAAAAAAGAGGGCCCAGCGAGAACAAATTATGTTGTGTGCCTTGTCAATCCAATTACTGAAAAGGCTACAACAGAGGGCGCTGTAATTATATACTGATGACAGATCCATAAGATGCAACTTGTCACTACAAAATATTTTGATCTATTGAGGCTCCAGTTCTATAGGAACTGTTTAAAACTACTAAGTAGTATTGTCATTTATTTTGATCCAGCTTGGGAGGTCACACGTCATGGAAAGGTCTCTGTTTCGAGACACCAAATATGTAATTTCCTCGACACCACTGAGAAGCAACTTCTCACTCTAATGTGCCCCAGTGCATCATGCTCTTCTACCCCAGCTGTCAGCACATACTACTGTTTAATCATAGAGCACGGCAGTAGTGAACCCACACACTCTCGGGAGCACTTCACACCCCTGTATAGCCTCTGATGCACAGTCACTGAGCATGGTGAGGCCAAACCAAGGAGATGATGCTAATGATTTGCTTAGCTCTGCCTTTCCTTCTCTGGTTTCAACTTTTCAACTGTAGGCACCCAATTCCTACAGCTGCCAGGAGAGTACTATTACAGCGACATGCCATCTGGTTGAGTTTATAGCTTTGCTATGCACCAGTGAGTGACATATTGGGAGATTCCATTATTTGAAGGTTGTTTTGTTTCTGAACCACAATGGTAGTGACAGGACTTGTCATTCGGCGCCTTGCAGGCACGCACACACATACACACACACGCTCAGTTAGGCACAAGTGCTAATGACAAAGGAGTGTCTGGAGCACAGCCATTAACACACTCTTACACATACACTACAAGACTGCTATTTGCCACAAAATGCATTCTGCGCCAAGGCACAGTGCAAAGGATAATTGCACTGTGGAAACAAAACGGCTGCAACAGTGAGCTATTCTGATTTTATACTGTGCAACATATAGTTTTGATTCAATGCCTGGTTTTCTTAGTGCACAGATCTGACATCATGTGCAGCATTTTAACAGCCGCGGAATTTGGCTTTTGTTTCAGGTATTAAGGGGATGAGGGGACCATATGGAAGAAACAATGAGATGCGGTGTTAAAAACTGCTGCAATATCCCTTATTCAGTTTCGTTGATATTGTGTCGATGATGCAGCAAGTCTCTGGCATGGACACAAAGTGGCCTCACTGGTAGCACTAGCATTGCCACCACCATATTGGACATATAGACAGACATTCCCGGTCGTCTGTTGACTTATCTTTCAGAAAAAGAAGATCATACATCACACGCAGATGAGATGATTATCTGAGTTGGTTTTGGCTCGGGAATGCACACAGTTTGCTCCCACGCAAAAGTGAGAAAGAAAAACAATAGTGCGTCAGGGAGCGATTGCTCAACGGGTGCAGGTGTCATCCATCATGCCAAGACACACACTGAATGACTGTAATTCCCAGCAGCCACAGGGAGAAGGTCACTGCCACAGGAAGCACAGCTCCCCCAGTTAAATGGACTAATACTTAAGAGACATACTGGCTGCTCATTTCACACGCTTGCTTGACCTGGTAAATGCTACAGTCTCTGATGACAGCTTACACGCTACTTTCTTAAATATGTTAATACTACTTTGTTAATTGCTACTGTTATTATGTACAGGATTATTTTCATTACACATGAGATATATATTGTTTCAAGGAAGTAATAGCAAAATGACAGATTATTTGTGCTTTTCGTCCTTGGTAAACAAAGCCTACAACATGAAAACGGTCATCAATAAACAGTTGGTTATACATTTGAAATGAGAATAATTTCACAAATGAACATATATTGCTAATTGTTTTAAAAATATGTAACTACACAACACATTTCTTGGCTCACTGAGAGACAAAGCAGAAAATAACAGCTCGTCTTTGGGTTTCAAGGCATGACATGAGGCATAAAAGTGTCATGATGACAGAGCCTCACCTCACAGGTCCGCTCTGGTTTTGACAAGCGCTCCTGACTGAACCTGCAGGTGATATCTCATTCCTCCATGTCCTCCATTAATACTTTTCAAAACACATCTGATCTGGAATGCTAAACAAACCCTGTGAGCTGCTGCTCCCCTGCAATTTGTCATCCGCACAACAAAGCCAACCTGATATCCATCAGCAACTGGGCCAGGCGCTCTGATACAGAAACTCTGATTAATCTCAGGATCATTTAAAGCTGAGGCAGAAATAAAATTCTTTCAAGCATGTTGTGGCGATAAATAAAAAGATGCACAGGCTAAGATTATGATTATTACACCATATAAACAACCAACTAGACATAGAAGAATTGAAAATAATTCATATATATTTTCATCTCCTGACTCTTTTATGCAAGGCCTACTTGCTCCTCCTCAAACATCATGTTTCCTTTATCTTTCATAACAAACAATTAGACTACTGTTTTATGGGACATTTATTGTGTGAGTTTATTAAAACAAACCTACTACAACCAGAGGGCAATAAATTTACACTGTATTTGTAAGAAAACACTTGCGGTTGGCCTAAGCAAGGCAAATCAGGGAAGTGGGTGAAATAAACAACATAAAGGATCTGAATATCATGAATATCACTCCCCTGCTGGCTTTGGTGAGGCCAATAAACTATAGTTACTACCAAGTGAGGCACACTATAGTATTGAAATACTGCCTTGGAGCCAAACCTGTTTTTAAAGTAAACATGCAGTGTAAAAATTCCGATCACATTAAAATTGAAATGGAGTATAAACCATTCTGATGCAATAATGTCACATGTAAACTGTCATGACATATAATCACCTCATATATAGAGGGGGGCACAAAAGAAATGCCTATATATAATCCTATGTATTAAAGGCAATTAAGTTAATAAAAGAAAGCAACAAATGTCATTAATGCGGAAGTAGGCAATCATTACTAAACGTGATTTATGCTCCACATCTTACTCTGCTCTTCTGTCAGAGGTGGATGAATCTGTTCTCAGCAAATTAGTGCATGGGAAAACAAATAACCAAAACCAGCAGGAAAAGAAAAAAAGAGCATTATATTAACTCTATCTCCTAAAACAAACACTAGTGCGGAGGAACTGATTATGAAGGAATTTACATATAAAACACACACACACACACACTCTCTCACACACACACACACTCTCACTCACACACACACACACACACGGGATAATATAATGGCTCAAGACATCTGGGTAGACACACAGAGAGAAAGAGAGAAACGGAGAGAGAGAGAGAGAGAGAGAGAGCACGAGCTATTAATCACAGATATCACCAATCAGGCTTCCTGTCTGGAGCGCAGAAGCAACCCGGTTAACTCCCCAAACAGTCCCTAATTCTGCACTTGAAAAAGCTCAAAGGGTGCTTAGAAAAACAAGCGGGGCCATCTCCAATGACAGCAAGGGATTTTTTAACTGAGGGCCCCAGACCAGAGGTGCAAGCATCCCGGCATTCCACGGACCTGAGTCAACTACTGGTGCTGCTTCATTTGTTATTACTGTATCACCTCCGAGGGTGCACAGTGTGGATATCCGCAAGTAGTTTACAGTAAAATAATTCAATCTAATACTGAGTCTAAGACAATAGAGACTTATTTTTTCTTTTTCAAAGGTAATGCTGCTTGAGTGTCAGTTATCTAACCCTCCCAACCCCTATTCCCATTGGAGGACAAACATATTCCTACACATTTGGTATTCAATAATGCAGATTATTTCGTGACAAAAACAACGGAGGTAAATGGAATTTTGTTTGTGGTGCTTAAAAACTAAAAATATACTGAACTATTGTGTGGGACTATTCTTCTATGAAAGGAACTCTGTGTACTGACTCATTAAGTCTTTAAGATTGTGTAAACAGGGGTCACAATCGCTATTTTGCCGACCTAGAAAACTAGCTTTTAACCCTTCTCCATGTTAAACGGAACCAGTTCTTCATAATAAGGACACATATCCTGCAGAGCCGTCCTGCAGTGTAGCTCGTCCTGTTTACAGATCAGCAGCCGTCAATGTATGCGTTGAGATTAAAAGAGAGAGGGGGAAAAAAAGGAGGAAATAGGAGGAGGAAATAATTCATTCGTTTACTTCACCTGATACTTTTGTCGGCTAACACCCTCAAAAATCAAACATCTAAAATAACAAAAAATAAACAAATGCTATATCAAATATGCAATATATTGACTAATGTATCCCGTTTGCTAATTACGTATTTATTTTTCAGTTGAGTGTGCTGTCTCAACACCCTCACAAATCAAACATCTCAAATAACAAAAAGTCAACAAAGACTATATCAAATGAGAAATATATTGACTAATATATGCTGTCTGCAAATTATGTCTTTATTTTTCAGTTACGTGTGCTGTCTCAAGTTTAGATTTATAAGTCATGGGTTATGCCACATTTTCCCCCACTGGCTATACACAGTGACAGCTCGTGTAAGTCCCTGTCTGTCAAACATGAGATGAACTCTGATACTGAGGGAAGTGTAAAAGGTGTGTGGGTGTGGCGTGTGTGCTGTTGACTGGGGTCAGGGCCGGAGCTGTCAGGCTTATGATAAGTTAGTGACAGATTGACAGACAGACTGTGCAGACAGTACAGCGCTGTCGGAGCCTCCCTCCTCCATTACTGTCACTGTTTCCTTGACACTGGTCCCACTTCTTTTTCTACATGCCACAATCCGATGCAAATACATGCAGCAGCAGTACGGAAGCGGGTGAAGGGAGGAGAAGAAAAGGGCACAAAATGGATGCAAAACCTGGTGTGAGTGATGTTTGACAGGAAGTGCTCCGTGTCATCTCGGCCTGATTCTTTCATGAGGATCGCTTTTTAAGCAAATTGTCTCCAACTCCTGCAGGACACCTGTCACCATCTAAATAAACTGTATAATCCTGTAACAAAGGTTTCAGGGATTGCCATAGAGTTCTACAAATAAGAGCACAACGTGCAGCTGAAAACGCTTCAGGGTATTTTTTATAATAGATGCCTATTGTTCCCTATAAACCAGTGGTTGCCAAAACGGGGGTTGGGAGCCCATAAGAGGTCACAACATAAATCTAGACTGGGACAGACAGGGCAGTATTTTAGAAGCTTAATTTTAGAGGTCATGCTACTGTACTGTAGTACTGAAGAAGCCAACCTGTTGATCAGACTTAAAATCTATAAAATAGGCTTGGGAGGTAATACAGTATGCCAGGATTTTTAGATATAGTGAAGGTGAGCCAGTCAACATGGACGAAGTTGTGTGAACATTATCTCCATGTCTAAAAATAATGGAATCAGCCCATATAATACCAGTGTGTGTTATCCCTTAAAACTGCATAATGTAAATCCTCCCAGGTTGTCAAACTCCCCAAATTCCCAACAAAAAAACAGAAGACATTAACCTGAGTGTCCCCTAAGTAGTATCATACGCACTGTGCACACTGACGTGACATTAAAATCAAGCAGAAGATCTGAATTTCCCAATATTCTATATCACAGTCAGTCCTTAATTAAGCACTTTAAAAGTATTATAGTGATTTATCAAATGGATTTAGATACCCAGCCACATATTTAAGATATTATCCAACTGCCTCTAGTAGCCCATCATAACATTTGCTAAATAAGCAGGTGAAAACGTAATGTAATTCTTCATCAAACCTCCACACATGCCTGGAGTTGTTCATATCCAGGATGAACAAAAATTATGTATTTTTAAAACTGGAACACAAAGATCAGTCAGTGCAGAATACAGATATCAGTAGGGCTGTATGATATGCCAAAAGAATCATATTGCAATTATTTTGACAGATTTTACCTTTTTGCAATATGATGATATGATAGTGGGAATGATCACTTTTGTGTCAGATGTGTTTTCTTATATCCCGAGAACAGGATTTGTTGGTTGTGGCACATCTGCAGCTCTGCAGTGCTTTATTATAATGCTGTTCTGTCGTACATTTTACCTTCCTCACAAAATTGCAGCTTCTGCAATGGATACTGAATTTTGCTATATTGCGATTAATTGTGCATCTCTAGATTTCACTTGAAATCCATTTAATTGGAGTCCTTAGTAAAGTGAGACTACAGGTAACCAAAACAGTGAGAAAACACAAATAGCCCACCCTCGGCTCAAACTCTTATCTACTATCATCTAATTTGGAATCAGGGAGATCTTACAACTTCATAGTTACTGAGAAACCGTGATGTTTATTTTCCTGCATGACAGTTGAATTTAAATAGATGAAACAGATATGACACTGACATGAAAAATGCTAAACGTATCACAATATTTCACTGCAGTTCTCTAATCATCAGAACACTGAATCATTATCATTATTCTCATCTGGCTTGTATGTGTCAAGCCGCCAGGCCTGTTTGAATTAACGGTTAGACACATCAGCCCACACTGTTCTAGTTTGTTAAATAATTACATCAAATATTGTGGAGTATCAGCTCAGCTAATTTGAAAAAATAGAACTTAGAGTTAGCTGTAGCACCTGAATACCACTTACTGCTGTTGACAGCAGGAGTTTAAATGGAATTACAGAATGGGGAAAAACACTTCTGGAAACAGCGACCACTCCCATTTCAAACTCTATAAACAGTTGAAATGTCCAGCTGCTACCACTCAAAGTGGTAGTAGCACGAATGCAGACATGACCAAAACTATACTGTAAAAAAAGAGATCAAACCTTAACATCAACATATCCTGTCTGAAAAAAGAGTTTTGCATATTTAGTAATGTTACATAAAATTCACTTTAAAATCAGTTCAAATGAACACATCTGGAACATGACCGCCACGAAACTTGAAGTTTATCTGACATGGCTGTGAGATTACATCAGAAGAAAAAGTTGGGAACAATAGGATGCGGCTCCTGTTGGAGCTCTGAAGTAGCTAAGTCGGTACCTGGTGGTATTAGCCATAATAGTGAAAACTACAACTACTACTGCTACTACTACGCAGCTCCGAAACAATCGAAACTAAGAAGTTTCTATGTTCTATGACACCTTTTTTTTTTTCAGCTTTCGCAGAGCACAACGAATGGTCCATCATGGCGAGACTTTATATGCTGCTGAGTGATGTGAAGCAGAATAGTAAATGGGTAGTAAGTGGACTTCCCACTGTAGACACCACCATCATTAACTTCACCACCACGTCACCACATCACTACAACATCACCACTGCTGCTGACGCACCCACCCAGCCTGTAACCTCTACTCTTCAGCCAATTCACCTTGTGTAAACAAAGATTACACCCCATCCTATCCCCATCCCCCAGAGGGGAGAGCTGTGTCGTTACTGTCACCTAGTGGACGGAGGGGAGACAGAGATTGATTAATACACAAAGAGGTAAGACTGAGACAGAGATGGAAAGCACATGTGGGAACCACACAAAAGATGGCTCTCTGCCTGAGCGAAAGGAGAAGCAGCTGCAGAAGCATATTCCATTTAATGTAACAAGAAAAATAGATATGCAAATGTTCTATCAACACAGTGTGTCACTTTAGAGTGTCTTTATCACAAAAACTTCACACATTCCAGGCTCTGAGCTTCATAGCTATTCCGAATCCCGTAATTTTAGAGGAGGGACCAAGCTGACCACTCAGCCAAAACAACCAAAACTTTCTCCGGAAGCTTACCTGAGTCCATAAAAGCTGATAATAGAGCCAATAATTGGGAGAGAACAGCAATAATGGAGTTTTAGTGAGGCAGTAAATTCTTTAATTAGTTGTTAACACCCTGTGTCTATATGGATAGGTTGACGCTTCCCCCATTGCTAGCTGCTGTCTAGAGCAGGCTGGATGGATATCTTTAAAAACAGAAAAGACCATCACCTTTACTGTTAACAGGCTGTTGAGCACCTGTATGTCATAACAGCAAGCTGCTGGGAGAAAAAAGCTGCCATGTGCAAGCTAGCTTGTAACTTTGCGACCCAGAAGCTTGAGATCAAGCTTGAGATTGAAAATACAGACAGGGTAGAGGATCTTCTGTGGGCCCAGGCCTCATGCCGCCTGGAAGAAAACCCTAGTTGGCTGACATTTCGGGATGTATCACGGTATGGACATTCTCCAAACATACAGTCTTTGCGGGTAAAGACAAAGGCTTCAAGGTAGATAAATGCAAATGATGCAGGGACTGGCAAACCAACGGACATTCCTGAAGAGTGATACGATCTTTCAGTCCACAAACTATCCAATGATAGGAGTGGTACAGTAGAGGAGAGAGTGAATAATCTGACAGGGTGGTCTGTCCTTTCTGTACTTGGCTAGTTGACGGGCGTGAGGGGGAAAAGGAGAAGAGCTGCAGGCTGCAGTAGAAGTAGAGGCAGGACCTGCGGCAGTAGCAAAAGGGAAGTACCAGCATGGTTCACTCTTGTCCTAAGCCAGGAGAGTTAAAGGCAGGAAACCATTACTAAAGTGTAAATGCACTCAGCCATCACTGCTTAAACACAGTCGAAAATATGTTCCAGCACTTTGTGTGGGAGGAGGTCTGTCCCATGCAAACACAATAGGGCTCTCTTGTCCCGTTTAAATAAAAGACTCTAGGACAAGTTAAAGCCCTACACAAACCTACCAGTTTCACTCATATTGTTAGCGAGCTCGCTGTGTCTCTTTCCAAACATTGCATAACGCCGCTCCAGATGCACGCTGGTGGTTTGAGCATGATGAGAGACTGTGATTATGTTACATACGGCGGTGGTTTGATGCAATAATTATGCAATCAGCAGCACAGCTTTGTGTTATGTCTATGATTTATCAACATTATTTGAATTGGGGTAATTAATTGTCGCATGCGGGCGGGCAGCTTAATGGCTCACTGTGTGACAGGGCATCTCTGACGGCTTTTGTTTTGGCAGATGGCCGCGTGCCACGTGGCTCACCCAGCACCAGGGAAACTATACTCAGACTTAATCACAATACAGGCCTTACCCATCTGCCTATCAGTGCTTTCTAAGTCATATACAAACAGACTATAGATCTGCAGATAGGGAAACAGATGCTGAGAGGCCTAGATAGACAGAAACTGGCTCTTCTACTCCAGTATAAAACCAGAGCAAACATGGCAATATTCATGCAATCTCAAGACAGTTTTATCAAGATTTGTATAAATGATCACATTTCACTCAAGCTGGGAATGAGAGGCAAGTCATTAAAGAGGCAAATCCTGGAGCTGCTCCATTGGCAGTCAATGACAGACCGACTTTCTGGACTGACTCTGTGTCCGACGTGATGCTGAGAAAGGTCAAGCAAACATTCTTTGAGTCTATAAGTCTCCAATTCATTGTTAGTGGAGCACATCCACGTTTTGTCTTGTGATGGCATCAGATTATAGCCTTGGTTCTCCGGTTTCTGGCTTTCTGAAAGACTTGTTGCAGAAGGTAGCGGAAGGAACCAAAGATCAGCTACAGCTGAATGCATAGGAGCATTGGATACTGCATAGAAATCTTTGTCAGAAATATACAACCGTCAGCACATTTTAGGAAAATCCTTTAGAGCAACATTCAAAGCTTTACTGAGTTCATTTTTAACATGTGTGGATGCAAAATCGTTAATGAAATTCAACAACACGTAAAAGAAACAGCTCCATCATTCTGTAATTGAGGGGTCAAGATCTCCTCGTTGGACAAACTCCAACTAAACCATGCACGGATGTGGTGGTCGCTTTTATCCTGCTATTTTGTCCGAAAAGCTGAAATCACTCCAGACTGTCAGCAGAATCATGAGTGGGAACCATTTTTTGGAAAAAGTCACAGAGTAACCAGACTAATAAAACCAAGAGTTTGAGGTGTTCCAAAACGTAACATACATCATTTGAAAACATCTGATTAGGAAAACAAAAACTCTGAGAGAATCAAAGTACAACTTTATGGGCGATATCTAAAGTTTTAAGCGTTTTATTACAAAGTCATAAAGTCCTGAAAAAAAAAAAATTAAACGTACTGTTGAAATCTTGATTTATTTGTCAGGGAATATTTTTAATTTTTACATCAAATGGAAATACACTATTTTCTTTTCCATTTGGATATGTAACGGTTCATAAAAGTAACAGATGACACCTTGGCTCTGACTCACTACAGTGTGTGGGGGCTCTTCTGCAGGAGCCCTGGGACAGATCCTAACATGTCCTAAAAGGATCCGTCAGTTTGCTTTTGTTTAGCCATCACTGAGGCCAGTTTGGCGACAGGAGTTGCATGGCCTGTGTACATTTGAAGCAACAGCGAGGCGCTGTGGTGTGAGAGTAGAAAATGCTTTTTGGGCGCTGGCTTTGCTATGACAGATGCCGACGATGAACTCTTGACACTGGCTCAACCGGTTTATGTTCAACATGTGTGTCTCCGTTACTGTCTCTGGTTTCCAGGAGGCTGCCCCAGCTGGATGACTGTGGACGTAGGTATGTGTGGGTCTGTGTGTGTGTGTTTGTGTATGTGTGTGTGTGTATGTGTTGAGGCCAAGGAGAGATGAGAGGAGCAGCAGGATCTGTAGCTATCTGGGAGGTTGAGCATAATGACACACCGGGGACAGATTAGGTTCCTGTCCATCAGGGTTCCATCAGGAAGACTCTGATTTACAGCCATGCTGACCAGCCAGCCAGCCCTCCACCCAAAGCAAACACACGGAAAACACCACCGCCTCTGTGTGGTGGCAGCTGGTGGGCTCGCACACATGTTGCATTTGGCTACTTCGTACACCCGCTCAGTTTTTGACTTCAACATCAGTGCAGTAGTAAGCATGGAAGGTCTTTAGCAGCAACAAGCTTGAAATTAAAATTCTTCACGTGTGTGCATATATGTAGATGTCTGTCTATAATACATAATGCTATGCATGCTACATACTGCCTACCTCCCCAGAACAGTGAAAGTATGAGACAGACAGATTCATTAAACAAGATGTCACCCCCAAACACAACAATGATTAATCACACGCTGCAAATTATAAGCACCTGTATGAATGAACAGCAAAGCAAAGTCCTCTCCCACTGTCTGACTGCATGCTTTCACTCTCTCAGACAGCCAGCCCACCGCCATAGCCCCCCCCCCCTTCTCTCCTCTGACCCTCTGCCCCCCTCACTCATACCAAGAGGAAGTCTGCCTGAAAAGAAATAACTCACCGCGTACACAAAAGGCCATTTTGACTTAAACTCTCCGTGAAATGATAGATTTTGATGTTTTATGCTGAGTCAACCTATAGGAGCTGTGATGCAAGTAAATGCAAAGCAAATATGTGGCACCTGGATGTGGCATGACTTTATATCAAATATGTGGAAATCAATGAGGGCAGTTCCATATTTTTTTGCTTTTAGGTTAGCAAAAAGAGGTTTCTTTAGAAAATGGCACAATTAAAGAAAAACAACCTGATGATTAAATGGCAATTCAGTTTTTAACCTAAATAAAGCAGAAAAACATTCTTGTTTTATTCTATCTTTCAACATACTGAATTCACTTTTAGAGTACTGTGGTCCTGTGTGTAGAACCACCTGAATTCATTATGCTAACAAGCCAGCCCTGCTGATAGGCACACGGGCTGATGTGAGGAAATGTGAGTTTGATTAATGTGGGCAATATTGAGCTGTGCAGACTGCTCCCCAGCCCCAGTTAAAGAAGTCGTCTGCCATCAGGTTCAAAAAAGGCTGCAAGCTGCAGAGTGGTCTCTCTGGTGTGCACTGCTGCCCGACACTTCACAGCAAATCTGCAGCAGACCTTCCCTCTCCTGCCACACAAAACAAAAGTGGCCCCTGCCTGGACCTGAGTAAATCTAACTGGCACACAAAGCCCTAAATGAAAACCATATTCCTGATAGCTTACACAATGAGGGAGATGTGCTTTGTGTTTTGCGTTCATGTATATACATACCAAATAGACCTGGGCTGGCTTGTCTCAGTCTGTGATACTCCAGTGCTCTTAAACTAGCCAGACCACAGCAGGCAGGCAGGACCAATTGGGCCAATGAAGCAGACTCTTTTGAGAGCCAGTCCCATGAGATGGACCATCTCACGAAGGCAAGCCACCAGCCAGCTGCATCCAAAAGCAGCAACCCTGGCAATCTCGAGCCCTTAGGCATAGAGGTGTAGAGGTACAGGGGGAGAAGGGAGGGGGAGAGAGAGTGGGAGGAAGGGGAAAGCTGAGCAACTAACAGAGCCCCCAGGTACCTGCCTATACAGTCGCCTCTCTCCAAATGTTTACTTTGGACCAGACTGGCGGCCAACTGGTTGCAATTGACCCTCTACCAGGACGAGTTAGAGAGTGAACATGAGACTTTTCCTTCTGGGAAAAAGATGGGGGAAAGCCACACACGTACACAGACTCTAAAGCACACATGTAGAAATGTATCTCAACAGATAAAAAGCAAACACAAAATTACAGGTCACTTTAATAGTACAAACAATGTATATGCTTAGAGAAGAACCTGTTTTTGTTCAGCCTAATGCATCAGAGTAAAAGAGTAAAGACAACATTTTTTAGAACTAAGCTGGAAAGACACCAGAAATCAACAGCAGACCCAAGACCACCTGCCAGAGACCTGCTGACTCTCTGTCTGGTCTGGTTCAAACAGGGCGGCTGGCACATAGGACTGGGCAAAGTCAGACACTGTCACCACCAAAAACACCATTCTATAGACTTGGAGCCCTCTTCTGCCATCCCACGTGTTAACCGACTGGTCATCCACCCAACAGCAGGGAAAGGCTAAGATGTGATGGAGGAGGGTTGCTGAGAGGACGCCCGCTGGCCCCATAGACTAAATAAAACCTCTTAATCCTTATAAACTGCTCCATATGAGTATTATATCCCTAACTCTGCGCAGGATTTCCAAGGGAATGGAACTCATTTCGTGGGTAAAACATTACCAGGATTCCTCCTGTTGCTGCCTGGCTTCCATCATAGGTTCCGTGTTCTGCTGAGACCCGCTGCGATGCAAACCCTCAATTCCCCCGCAAATATTGCTGACAGAACGCATTTATGATGAAAAATGTCCCGGAAAATGTAAATGAGGGGGCTGGCTAGATGAGATGATTGCTTCCCATGAGTAAGCATGTGTAAGCATGCGTTCGGACAGGCAAAACATGTTGCCCGACAGTGTGCGCTAAAGCTGTTTAGGGATTCACTTCACCACAAATTTGTGAAGGCGGCATGCAACCCCTTGCAAAACATGATCATACAGACCTGCTGAGTTGATATGATTCTTAAATAAAAATCACATTTAAAAATAAACATGTCTGTGTAATCATTTCTCTTGTCAGCTGGCCTATTCATGCTCAGCACGCAAACCCTCTCAGAGCACACCTGAGTAGTGTAAGCATACGTCGGCCCCCGAGCAGGAAATAAGGAGGTGGGGGGGGCAGGTTGGCATTTCACTCCGGGCCAGTCATTTGTCACAATTGTCACAGAATGCACAAACACAAATTACTGAATTATAACTGCGGATGTGTGTGTCCTGCCTTGGTTAAGTCAAGACAGCACTGGGAGCTGTCATAACAGGGGCTGGTGTTGGGGCCACCACGAGATGGAGGAGGTGGGCCGAGTCTGTTTTTGTGATTCCTGTGTTAGCAGTTAGGTGTTTATTTGGGTAAAAGCAATGTGAAAACATGGTTGACTGAGAGAGGACAAATAGAAAAATTATTAAATAGCAAGGTAGAGAGAAATAAAGTTGAAGAATAACATTTATTGCAGACAATAAACAAATTGGATTGAGCTAAACCAAGTGGTTGCTTAACTATCATATATTATATTAATACATAATCATTATACTAATTAATAGCCAATCTAAAGCCAATTAAGTAATTTTTTCATGCAAAAATAGCCAAACAGGCACTAGTTCCAGAGTTTTGGACTGTTGGTCAGACATTTGAAGATGCTACCTTGTATAGTCCAAACCAGTAATGGATTATTGAGGCCGATACTGATAGCAATATCGAAAAAGACATCAGACAGACCAACCTGGGTTGTGGAATATTTTAAGGGGAATTTTCTGTATTTTTCTTACATTTTATAGAAATAACTATTAATCAAGAAAAGTATCAGGGTGGAAAATTAATATTAGCTTCAGCCCTAATTTCAACATTGCTAAAATATTTATTTGAAAGTCTGGAAGTGAGAATATCCTCCTACTACTTTATGCTATGAAGCATTACATCACATTTACATTACAGCTTTTATCCAAAGCGACTTACATTTGAGGAACAACAAACAAGCATCAACAGAGCATCAACACAGCACAAAGATGTACAACTGACAATACATACTAGTAAGGGCAGCAATAAATACTAGTAAGAAGTAATAGCATGTATGGCATCAATGGAATAAATGCCTAGGGAAAGAAGAGTTAACAAAAACGTGCAATCAATACAAGAGAACTATAAGGGGATAGAAGAAGAAGGGGACAGGAAGTACATGTTAGAGGTTAGGGGTTAGAGGTGTTATAAGAGGAAGTGTTCTGGGAAGAGATGAGTTTTCAAGAGCTTCTTAAAGTTAGAGAGGGACGACCCTGATCTGATGGCGTGTGGTAGCTCATTCCACCATGGTGGTGTCACAGATGAGAACAGCCGAGACTGAGATTGCTTTGTGTGTAGGGATGGCAGAGCCAGGCGCCGTTCGTTGGAGAAGCGCAATGGTCGAGAAGGAATGTAGACTTGTATTAGGGAGTTTAGGTAGATGGGTGCAGACCCAGTAGTCACTCTGTATGCAAGCATTAATGACTTGAATTTGATTTGGGAGGCCACGGGGAGCCAGTGGAGCAATAGAATGAGTGCTTTTGGCAACCTATCATGCAAGAGGCACGCAAGGTAAAATACAATCGCTGCCTATACTGTCAGCAATTTAAACGATATATAATATGACTTAAAGATTTGCTAATGTTGAAATGCTACAATGTAGTAAACCAACACCTATGTTAGCTCTATACAGGACAAAATGTCTCAGCCATCTGTATCTATGCTGCACAAACTAAATCCCCAGTGTTACTGAAAGGGGTGCGGGTATGTATCTGACTCACCCTGTTGTACAGTGAGTGTGTGTCGAGGTGAACCACACAGGTGTGGTGGGCCAGACACAGGAAACGTATTAACATGGACCGCCGTTTACTCTCCTAACCACACTGCGTCCCAAAGGGACATGGATAAAAAGCTAAAGCCAAAGTCTCTTCCCACACACACACACACAAATCCAAACATATAAATTCAGATATACTAGACAGTTACATATATACTGAAAAAAATGAAACTTAAAAATGCACGCACACACACATTTAGATACAGAAGCACGAATTAAGCCATACACAGACAAATTCAAACATAAATTTTAATATTTAAACATACAACCATACAACCATCCACAGATGTATGCATGCACATACACATGCACTTATATTCAGACATAAACAAAATTTCACACACACATTGACACTCACAGACAGAGACAGGCACCAGTTTCTCCACCTCTCCACGTTAACACCTGTCCACATAGACATTCACACACCATCCATTAACACCTACATAAAACACCTACAGGCGCCCGTATTCTATTAGAGGTCAGCGCCTAGCTCCTCAATTTCATGGCCCATGTATGAGGGCCGCAAAGGTGAATGTGATGACAGAAGGGCAGGCGAGCTGCACTGCTGCAGACAGACCATGGCTCAGTAATACATTATGCACACACAGACGCATGAAATTGTCTTGGGTGTACACCTATACATCTCAATTTCAACTGTGATCAAATTGAGGCTCTAAAGCACATCAGAGATGGACAAAAAGGAAACCTCAATGTGCAGATTCAAAATAAAAGGAAAAATAAAAAAGATGATTTTGATGTTTTTAGTCTAAATCAGTGGTTCACAAACTTCTTAGGCAACGCACCCCCTTCTATATATTGACTGGGTTGATGCACCCCAAAAAGAGACAAAAAGAGGATCTATATGAGGATTTGTAAGTGCAGAGTGGCTGGCTCAGCCTGAGAGGGAGTGAGAGGAGGAAGGTGAGAGAGGGAGAGAGGTGTGTGAGTAGCTATTCCCTGTGAGCTAGTATTAATAATAATGTTTTTTTTATTTTAGTTTAAATTTACAAAGGACAATTTTCAATTTCGGGTTTTAATTTCATGAATAAGTATTATTGTAGTTATTACACTATTACACCACCATTACATTTTTCCTGTCATGCAGACCCTAGAGGCAGCTCACGCACCACACTTTGGGAATCGCTAGTCTAAATGATTCATCAACCACTTCTTCCTCAAATGACAAACTGCTTTTCATTTATCCCTATTGTTACTCCCTCCACTCTCTCTTAGGTATTGAGTTGTTCTCTTTGGCAATCTGACAGTCTCTCTAGGCTGTACTCTTTTTCTCCCCCCCCTTCCCTCTCTCTGAGGAACTAAGTCTCTTCCATGGCTGGGAGGTTGTAATTTGTTACAGGCGGCTGGGCAGGCAGAGAGGTCTCCCTCTTATCTGGACAGGGGATCACCAGGAAAATCATATCAGAGGGAAGGCGTGTTTAAATATAGCCGTAATTGCAGCAATCATTTCTTGCTGTCTTTTCAACCCCCACCTCCCGCTTTAAAGGCCCCACCTCGGTTCCCCTAACTTTCTCCAGTCCCCCCATCCGCCCCCTCCCCACCCACCGCCCCCCAATTCCCCACCGTTTTTCCCCTGGCTTTTCAGAACTACCTCCCTCTTCCCCAGTGTTTCCTCCTCTAGTATCCAGTTAATCCTGACTCGTGGTGTGGGCTTGGGGGCTGACAGTTGCATGACAAGGAATGTTTCCCTTTGTAAGAGCCTACTTCCTCCTTGCGCAGTTTTAGCCTAATTGAAATGTTTCCTATTGAGCTCAATCAAGGAGGCAATTACCTAATTATTCGCTTATGCCTAACTCGACCCTGCAGAGAGAGACGGAGAGCTAGAGAGAGGGGAGAGGGTTGGAAAGGGGTGGTTGAGGAGGAATGGAGGAGAGAAGCAGATATACTGAGATAATATGGGACAGACGAAATAAAGGAACAAATTAGGCTACGAACATTTTCTACTGTACAGGGAGACACAGTTTCATCTGTAAGGGCTGAAATGTGCACACTTCAATAAATGTCCATTTTAACCAGCTCTTTATGATAAATGTGAGGCATTAAAATCTTATTTTGCTGAATGCTAATAGAGAAAATGCTGCACTTTGCTCAGAAATGTATGATTAAAGTGACCTTTAATATTAGTATTGAGCGACGCCTCACTTCAAGATATTGCCTTTAAGTGAAATTACACTGCAAACGAGAGAAATCCTTATGATCTTTTTTTACTGGCAAGACTAACATAAGATGCATATTTTTTTGCAGCGCACAGAGGAAAAAGGTGGTTCTCTGCGAAAGTGTCTGGTTTTATGGGCTCATAAGGAAAAGTATTATCAAAGAAAGAAGCAAGGGGGACGGGGGAGACATTAAAGGAGCTGGAATGTTTTGTCCCAGCTCAGCCGGCCTCCAACACATTTAATAATGAGACAGGTAATAAAACACACACGCACCCCTCATATACACAACACATATCACGGCAAATGGGAGGGACATGTTTTCATACGTTTTCTTCCAGGCTTTCCTGACATTAAAACAGATTGCCTATGTCATGTTCTGACCCATAATAAACAAAATTTTATAGCTCATTTGAAAATGGAGTATGTTAAAAAGCAATCAGTACATCGTTAAAAGTATCCATCTTGTGCAAAGTAAAGCTTTACTTTTGAATAATTTACTTCAGCTCTGTGAATAATGTCCCTCAGCGGTGCGATGGATGGTGTAAATATCACTACCTGTGTGAGAGAGGCTGTGTATGCTATGATTTGAATTCTGTCCTTCTTCTCTCTCATCTCTGTAAGCCCGCCCTTATTCGCAGCTTCAACAAGTGTTGGCTGCTCTTAAATCAATCATTTAAATATATGGATAAATCAGCAAGCCGTCTGGGTTTAAGCACACATGCCGTAGCTTAATTCACCCGAGCAAATGAGCACAGCAGCCATATTTCAGCCAACATGTGCACCACTGTTGTCTAAACAAGCGCTGCGAGGCAGGCCGCAGAGGAGGGTCCTGGCTGGAGGTCATGGAAAGCAGTTATAATGCGCACACACAAAAATATATATATATATATATATATATATACACACACACACACACACACACACACACACACACAAACACGCACGCTGTGAAGGGAGTGAAGGCCCTGGCTTGAGGTCATGGAAATCTGTTATAATGCCGCCTTTCACCAGGGAAAATGAGAGGAGCAGGAGATCACAGACAGAAGCTGCTTTCCTGTGACACATATGAGCATATGTATACACACTAACACTTATACACACACACACACGTGCGTGCTGTGGCCTCAAAACACACACACAAATAGGCCCGGCAAGCATATGATGACTTGATCAGACACACACACACACACACACACACACACACACACACAGAGTCACACACACAGTCACACTGACCTCTACGGTCGGCAGAGGGAAGAAAAATTGAAGCCCACTCTCTCACAGGCTGGGTGGGCTGGTCAGCTGGACTTAGTAGGGCAGTGCATCTGGGAATTCTGCTAAAACGCTTTACACACACATACAAATACACACACTTACTTACTTTCAAAATTTCATAGAAAGTTGGTAATGGCTGTTCCACTTCCCATATATGCAGAAAGCAAGACCCAAAAGCTAAAACGACTAGTTTGCAAACACATTTAAAAAACACTTTTCCAATGTGAAGTAAAAACACCAAGTAGTGCGAGCTGAGCACAAGGCAGAAGAAGAGGCAAAGGAAAGGCTGAGCATAAGAGAGAGCGGATCTGGGGATCGTCCAGGTGGTCCTCACCCCCGGAGCCTGTATGGGCACTACACTGACTTGAAGGGCAAAACCTGAAACCCATGCAAATGTGATCACCAGAGCTGGCCTTGATTGGGACGGCCGCATATGATTAAATATAATTGCAAAGAACCTTTTCCAAATGCCTTGGTGGTTTTGAAAAAGTAGGAAGGAAGGATTTAAAACCAATTCCCAGCTTTTTGAGAGAAACGAGAGAGAAAAAGGGAGGTGTGTGTGCACTTGAGAGCAAAAGTGAATTTTGCAAGACGGTGAGAGAGACAGAGATAAAAATTAGATGTACTTCTTTCAAATCAGGGCTGGTTTTTACATGCACACGGCAAGCAGGGAGGCTTTGCTGGCAGATAAAGTACGCTGGGGTTCAGAGGCAGACCCGTCACACTGGGATGATTGATGGCTCAGTCTGAATGCTTAAGTCAACAGAGCATGAGCACGTCTCAGCAGCCCAGCCTAGGCCCTCCACTCAGCACCTATTTAAGGGTCAGGTGCTTCAGAACACACTCACTGTGCAACTGCTCCCATTATCTTATGAAAGCAAAGTAAAGAAAAAGGGGAAATCACCACTCAGTTTTGAAAACTATGACGTGCATGATATTAGTGCAAAGTAGTACATTTGATCTCTTGATGACAGTGTAAAATTAGTCAAGCGAATACCATGAATCTCCAAATTTGGTGATTTTTAATGTTTCATGTTATCTGAAGGAATTAAATGATAGGGTCACATTTTTCAAATCTGTTAAAAAAGTCTTGACAATTCAAGTGGATATTTTCCAAAGATGCAGTCCTTTTAGTGTAAAATGTCCCAAAAAATAATTTTTACTATCCCTCTACTGAAAGGGAATGATTTCAATGTACATATGGCCATTTGAGTACTGTATTGAGACGGACCTGAAAACTTTTTAGTAAAAAAATAGTGAAAATACATATCACAGGTTCCCAGAAGCCAAGGTGATGTTTTCAGATTGCTTTTGTAGTTCCAAAAGCCAAAGATCTTTCATTTATAGTGACTGAGAAAGTGAAACCAGAGAATGTTTGGCATCTTTGTTTGATGAAGGACTTCGATGATTATTATTAAAAGTATTATTATTTTTCTGTCAACTGAATAACCATTTTAAATGGCCCTGAAAACCAATGTTCTCCACTAGCTTTTACTATGAAAGATGAGGTCCTTCATGAACAAAAGATTTTCTAACAGTTTGAATAGTTAGGGTTACTTTAAGTTAGAAATGTCTGTATTTGTGTTAATACTTTTGCAATTTTCATAGGTTTTAAGTGGGCAGGACCTTTGCACTAATCAGAATTAAGCAATATTTGAATCAACATGTGATAACAGCTGTAGGGTTGTTACCTTATGTTGTCAAAGTTTTTGCAAGTTAAACCTTTCTAAATAATACCTAAGAATATTTTGTTGCACATTTAATAATGGGTATTGAATGTTATAGAGAAATACTCTGAAACCATGTTTTTGGGAACTCTACCACTATATGAGTGTGTGCATCAACTATAGTTTAGGGAACTGTGGGCGAGCAAAGAAGGAAAACATTTTGGGTGTGAACATGCACGTGTTTATATAACTCTCCATTGTGAGGGAAAGGATTTTGAAGGTTCTGGGTTACTTGTTCCAGGGGGCAGGTGTCCAGCCTGCTGATCTGTGGGCTGCTCCACTTCAACACCTTGTCACCAAACCCCCAAAGCCTTCCCCAAACTCTCCACCCACCTCCCACTAAATCATGTCATATAAGAATCCAGGTAAGAAAGCTGTCTCTTTTCCTAGAGACAGTATTCCAGTATTTCAACTCCCTTGTCATACTGGGTGAATTTAGAAATCTGCTGGAGATGAACGTGTGTACAGTTCACCAGGAGGTTTCCCATTGTTGAAACTGATTCTTGTTTTCATAGTTTAGGCCATGTTTTCTATTTTTTTATTTTTTAAAAATTCACTCACCAGATGCACTTTACAATGGAATGCATCAGGTAAAGTAACAGGAGTGTTCACACAAACAGATGATAATTCTGTTTGGATAATATAGTTAAGCTGGGGAATTGTTTACAACCTGTCTGAATGTCTGAAAACTTCTGATCCTTGCCCTAATGGACTCTTTTACGTCTGTTTAGAGATAAAGCTGATATAAAATTAGTGAGTAAACTTTTGTGAAATGACTGATAGAAATTATTGTCAGAACTATAAAAGAAAGTTATAAAAAATTTACTTTACTTTAATATGGAGCTGTTGTGGGTAGTGATACACAGATTAATCAAAGGCTGATAAATCGGGACGATATCTGGCATTATGAGATCATCTGCATTGGCAACTGCCTGCACAAATGAGAAGGATAATTAAAAAGTGTCAGCAGACACATCTGCAGGCAGCCTTGTGAGTGTGGCAGCTGTGGAATGATGTCAGCACTGCCCCTTCTTAGTGTTGGGAAAGTGGTGCCAATGTTAGTTTCGAGCCCTAAATTTCCTCAGTCACCATCGTCTTTTCTAAATGCTAATACGTTTTTTCCATCCTAAATTAAAGCAAATCTAAAGCCATTTCTGCCTGGCATTGTTATGCTGTAGAGAATAATGCAGTTGAATGATGTCACTTCTGACAAACTGTACCCCACTCACCTTAAACACCAGTCACGTTCTGAAATTTACAGCATAACCCAACATGTTACTGGCTAGATAAACATGTATATTAAATTGTTCTCTGCATGAAATAACTGAATTATACATGACACTTCTTTCTTTTGATATCTCATTATATGTCGGCGATCAGCCACTGAAAAACCCATATTGGTTGACCACTAGTTGTGGGGACTGAACGTGTGCTGTTCCAATCTGTACTACTGGGCCACCCTGTCAGAAGCATAATGTGCAAAATGTATGAGTTATCGAAAATTTTGGACAACAAAGACTTCTGGAAAATCATAGATAAATGCCTCAAAGTTGCATTATGATCTTTACCCCTTAAGTTTCCACATGTCAAACCTACAAAAATCAAACACAGATGCACTACAAAGTCTGAGTCTTCAGTGGGGTTCGGTGCAGATTGGCAACATTGCAGAGGCAGCACTGAGAGTGTGTTTAAACAAAGTAAAATTCGATTGTGGAGATGTAGCTGAGTTTGAAATTTGGTCCATGTGCTGTGTGCAAACATATGTTTAAAATGCAGTAGATATGTACATTGAAATGCCTGTTTGCTACATTTGTAACCCCCACCAGTAAGAAGCAGAAATAGAGTCAGAAGTAAAGAGAAAGAGACAAATCCAGACAGAAACGGTCCTGTGGTCTAAGTCATTTTCATCAGTGTGTTTGTCTTCAACTCCAAATCAATGGCAGATGCTACAAGGTGGGCTGCTAACAACAGCAAGGCCGCTACAACAAATAGCGCACACACAAGCAGACGCACATACACTCCATACATGGTTCAGATTTATCTCTGATACAGTGTTGCTGCAATCTCCGCTTGATTAGGAGCAGGCCCAAGTTGCTGAGGAGCAAGCTGCGAGGAGATAAGCTTTGAGGGGCGGAAAGAGGAGGAAAACCGAGGCTGCTTTGACATGCTGTAGGTCTTGGCTGGAGTGGAGCCCAATAAATCGCCTGGATTTCAGGCCCTGTCATGGTTCCACCCAGCCCATATGCATGTGTGTGTGTGCATGTCTATGCCTATTTGCAGATGTCTCCCCAATAGGCGTACAACTCTGACAGGACCTACACACCCCTGCATACGAGTATTCTGTATGTGTGTGCATGCCTAAAAGTTTCTTATGTGTGTGTGTCTTTGTGTGTGTGTGTGTGTGTGTGTGTGTCTTCCTGTGGGGCCTGCAGCTGTGACAGGACCTACAACGTAACACAAACATCAGGAAAATAGTTCAGAACACAATCACTGGATCACACAAGATCAGATTCAGTGACTCAGTGGGGGCTTGAGGAGCACTAACGAAACAATCACATGTAGACAAAACACACAGACAGTGCACACACATGCGCACACACGCACGACAGGAAAAGCATTTAACCTTCACTCTGTGGGGGGAATCTCATCTCTGATTTCCCCTACTTCCCCCGGCTGATTCACTCCCTGTTGGAGCCAGATGAGGACGAGGATGGCACAAGAAAGGCTGGTGCTCTTGATGTTCCTCCTGGTCATCAGTGTCCAAATCGTCATCCCGACCAACCCCCCTGCCTTCTCACTCATCCACCCGCTCACCCACTGTCATCCCTCGCCCCCATGGGTTGGGTGCCTCCCAGCTGCAGCCTGGCTCGTCCTGATTGCGCCTGATTTGGGTTAAGTGATTATTACCCTGCTGCGGTTTGGGTAGGGACTCTCCCACAGGCTGGAAACAGGGAAGGAGGGAGACCTCTCCCTCTTAAGCGCACGCGCACACACACACGCACACGAACACGCACGCAGTCTGTTTAGGTGTGTATCTAAGAGAGAAGGACAGAGACAGAGAGAGACACTGCCTGAAGGGAAAAGATGACTGTAAACACACATGACATCAAGACCGACATCAGAGAAACGTGTGTGGGTGTGTGTTTCTGAGTGAATGAGCGAGTCTATCCAATTTACCACAATTTTTTTACTTTGAATTCAAAAAACTGGTAAAAGACAAAGCAAATTAATGTGCAGTTCCATCCACTACAGTTATGGGCGTATTAGGAGCGTTAGGACCAACAGTGGGTGGCACTAATTCTCCAGTCGGATACTATTAGCCATCGTAGAAGAAAAGGGTGCAACAAGATGACGTAGTTAAAGGAGTGCTAATCAAACTTTAATCAATGGAAAATCATGTGAAAAATGTCATGTAATATGGCTCGTTTGTTTCATGTATTAATTTTAATTACATTGTTCGATCAATCCACACACACCTCAGATATTTTTGTCAGCTGCTATTTTATGTCACTTGGGTGGAGTGGAGGCTTGACGGGCAGATAAACCACACGCTTCATAAGTCATGATTTAGTCACTTAATCTGTTTCCATCACACTTTGTCGCATTCTTTTTTTTGATTTCACAATATAACAACTTTACCACCTCAAGCAAAGCATTTCTTGTGATTTGTCAGCCTTCTGGTGTTTTTGCTGTTTTTTCAATGAGAAAATTGAAAATGCAGATTAAAACAGGTGGATGGAAACACACTTAGTGAGAGAGAGAGACAAGAGAGGAGAGAGACAAAAAGAAAAAAATAGTAGTTAACATACATATCACAAAAGAAATGTCTCAACAAACTACAGCAACACAGAGACACACACAGAGACACACATTAAAGTCTCCATATAGCATAGTAACAGGGACGTTACAAGAGAAGTGTGGAGGGAGGGAAAAAGTGAAAATGTTCCAAACACATATTTACGACCCGGAGTTAAACTGTCTCTCACTCTGTAATTCTCAGAGCTTTTTACTGCAGGCTGGGGGTGAACAAAGTGCACGTTCTGTTATTCTACCGTCCGTCTCGTCTTACATCCACCCATCAGATTTAGGGCTGAGGTTTCAGGGCCTCTGCTACAGAGACTCGGGGCATTCGCTGCATTAGGAACACCCTGAAAATTGGGTAGAGTTCAGGATGGGTTATGGGTTGCTATTCATATCTCTTTCTGTCTGATTTGCTGTTTCTGGAGAGACAGTGCTGTTTCCATGGCCAATTTCTGTCTGCATTTTTGCTAAAATGTTATTTTTCTGACAGATATTTGGTTCAAAAAGCTCATCCCTGAATTTGTGACTCAGGTAAGAATACTGAAAATTGTGACCTCAAAAAAAGGTGACCTGACCTCTCAAAAGCCAAACACAAACACCAGTACTCAACTGGGTTAAAGGAAATCTACAGAGATCAGGAATACTTTACCTGAAATGTTTTTGATGTTTGCCATTTTCCATTACTATTCCAGGCCTGAAATAAAGACTCCTTACAGCTCATGCTACATCTAGAATGTCCAAACACAACAAGCCAATAGCACAGTAGTTTTTATCCATCATTTTTTAGACTGCAGTAAGAAGCTTATCCGTTTATCTGTGGTTATTTTAGGATATTATGCAGTGCCACTCGTAGAATCCCAAAATGTTTCCTTATCTCCTTCTTTGAATCAAAAGCAGAATTTCTTGTCAATATACCCATCCTATCAGATGTTCCTATCATTATGAATTCAAGGTGTCCTGAGTTCACATTGAAGATAATGAGCAAACAGCTGCAGTCCAGCTTTGGCTCCCTGAACGTGGTCTATTTCAGGCCGTACAGCTCCCAGCTAAGATACTCGGCCCAGAAGCACATGAAAAAAGAAACAGCAATGAGTTCAAAATGAATACACACAGAACCTCAGAACGGCGGGGAGCCAAAAAACACACTATAATCTAAAACATACCAATTTAATCATGGTGGGAAAGATTCAACAAGGCATGCACACCTGCTCAATGGAGCATTTCCACACGGGAGGGATATTTCACAAGTCCAACAATGAATTTTAATCATGTGGCTGAGGTGGACAGAATGCAAAGTAACTGTCAAAGCCAAAAATAGTTACATCTATGGAAAGATATATGAATTACCTAAACGATCTTCAACACAGCTGAGTGGCATAACAGATGGTGTTATTTTAATATAGATCTCTAGAAGACCAATGTGAGTTTCAATAGAAGTTGCACTTCTTTTATATACTAAACTTCATCCCACAAATATTTTAATCCATTTTAATGTTTACCCCAAATGTATTTAAACTTCTTGGAGTTTATTTGTGAAGTGTTGTGCACGTTATTTAATGTTGATGGAAAAAATAACTAAAAGAAACTTTGAGTCACTGTGTTTGTTGAGACAAATTGGCATGCAGCTATTTTCATTGCTCTGACATTGTGACAAAAACATATTTCTGATATCACGTCAAAACAGTTTCCAAAGTCGTTTTGTAGATTATTATTAGTAAGATTATTATTGTACTAATAATTCAAGTGGCTTATTGGCTTCCAAAAGTATTTCCTGCCTGCTAGTCAGATGTGGTAAAAAAAAAAAAAAGCAAACATTTTCAACAATTTAAAGATGAAGAACAAGGTCAAAAGTTTTATTTATATATAGCTTACATAATTCATGCATAATTTTTTTTTACATTCCATCACACTGCAAGTGGCTTGAATTTTATTATTTTGAATAATCCACTAATTGTGAGAAGGCAAAACTATGCACAAAGCACTGAAACATTTTCCGTATTTGTTACAGGTCAATCTGTCCTCTGTCAAGACTCCCTCCCAGCACTAAGGAAGTACATGTAGAAGCAAGACATCATTCAAATTCTGTTACATGTTGGAACTTGGTTTTTGTGTGTTTGTAATGTCTTTATTAAATTAAGATTACTATACCTGGTTCAAAAAAACGGCAAAGATTAGAACTGATGCACTTCAACAAAATGATCCAGGATGCATCAGTCAGATAATTATCCACATCAGCCTCATCCTCCCTCACCGCTCTGGCAGCTTTAACTTACACATTCAAACAAACCTTCCTATTATTAGACCACAATACTACTTAAGAGTCACTCTTATGCATCACTGAATCTGTGGCATTTGTACTTACATAATTCACTGCTACACACATGGGAAGAGAAGCCTCACTGATGCTAGATGTCCAGCAGTGTAATGATACAATATACCTTTAGATAGCACTAATGAGTGGGATAGGGATGCATGAGATGATTCTCAGCCTTGTGGAGCACGGGCACAGGTCCCGAGGCGCAATTACACATACCAAAAACATGGTGTGAAGTTTTTGAGAAGCAAATTAGTCTGCTTTTAATTATGTAGAAAAGCAGTTGGACATTAAGGTTGGAATGCAGGGTGTGAATAGATTCTTCAGCAGCAACTAATTTCAGATGTTACCATGCGTGAGTGGTTTTAAAAGTTGAAACATGGTACACCAAAGTGGAAAACATAACACTGAGCATGATTGTTCTTTGGAGATGAAGATAGACAAGAAATGAGTTATGTTTGACAGTGATCGCGCGGCACACTGCTATAAATACACAAACTATACAGCCACTGTTCTGTAACACACTCTTTTAGTGTGTGTCCCATTATAAAGCTTTCTTTGTTTTTCCATCCTCAGACAGCACGACCAAAATCATGACAGGTTAAAGACGAACAGTACAAAATATATTTATGTAGATGGTTAAGTTGGATCATCTCTATGGAAACAAGTGTGTGCATTGCTACATTAGTGTGTCTTTTTCCTGACTTGCCCCACCTCTCTAAGTATATCTATAGAGACCTGTGACAGCATGAAATTAGGCTGAATTCATAGCAGCGCATTGTGAATATACAGTAGTGTATTCTCAAGCAAAGCAAACTATGTGAACGGACCGCCGGGGAAATCGCACAACACTGCACACTGTTGTCCAAACAAGGGCAGAGGAGAGAGAAAACATCAGCTGAGAAGGGGGGAACCCAGACCACCAGGGTTACCCCCCCCTCCTCCATATTTACTTAAACTTTCATGGTTTGGCTCAGGTCCTACAGAGCCATCTTTCACCTCACGTTTTCTACTCCTTCACACCCAAAAACAGCATGCAGTGTAAGAGGTTTCCTGTAGCAGCCGTCTGACTAGCATGTACATCCTAAACACACACACACACACACACACACACACACACGCACACACACACACAAAAATCTGCCTTGTTCAGTCTGACCTGTGGGTAAGGTCAAGCAAGTGGTGATGTTTCCCACTGAGGGCTTCATACAGAGGAGTGCAAGCAGCTTGACCATCTCATTTTAGTGAGTCTAAACGATTAAACATTTAAAGTGGATGACTTTCAAGAACACAGATGTTTAATTTGTTTAATTTGATTTTGAAAACTTGATCTGGTCTTGCAGTTACTTTTTTATATTTAAAATGTGTGTGTATGCATAATGTTCCACTAGAGGAGACTGTCCTTCCAAGAAAAAACAAGAGCATCAGTTGTTTCAGCAAATGTCCCCAAAATGAACGAACGTCACAAAGTGAAAAAGCCCTCTAGCAGCTATACTATAACTCAATAGTAATTCTGACGGTAGCAAAGGAGGAAATAGTGTGAGTATGACATCACTGTTTGTTTGTGGTTCACAAAACCTTGATGAAGTAGTCATTTTAACCCAAACCATAAACTTCCCCCAACCATAATTCAGTTGTTTATGTGCCTAAACCTAACCAAACCTTAACATTAGCAGTGTAACATCAGAAACTTTTTTTTAAATTTGAAATGTCAAGCTGTCAAACGTGGCACCAGAAAACACTTACATGTGTGTCGTTCTTGTAAGGAAATGTTCTTTTTTGTCCGTTTGTTGTTTTGTAACCTGGGTGACCTGATGACGTGGCAAACTAAGTGCTTGTTAGACAGTGTCTGAAATCCCCTTCACACCTTTCCGATGTCGCAAAGGGGTCATGTGACCCGTGTCTACAATTTTTGAAACTTTCCAAAAAACGACAATTGACAAGAAAGTCCACACACACCCAGCGATTGGTCAGGTGATGTGCAGAGGTGAGACCTTTTCTTTTAGACTTAGTTGGAGGACACTTCATACAAACTAGTTTATGTCAAGCATACCTCTGCTTTAATCTTATAACAGCCAAATTCCACATTTGAATCAAGGACAACAGCAAATGTCATATGCATCTGCATGCAACAAAAAGAAAGTGGACACAGGGCTTTTGAAGGACAGGAAGATGGACATCCTCCCTGTCTGGCTGGGTGAGGCAGCTTTCTTACCACTGGGGTAGGAATGCTGTAGGTCCCCTCCCAGGGGTCCTGAGACCAGAATGGCTGCTTGTTGTTCTACAGTCCCCTGAGATTCCCCTCGCTGCCTTTCACAGCACCAAAACGACTACACTCACTGACAAGTTTTCAGATCATGACATCACGTCTGTTTTTGTTGTGGTGTGCGGAGGTGGTCTCGACCATGTCTGAATTAAGACCTCCTTGTCGAGTGTGTGTGTCTGCATGTGCACATCTTCGCTCTCCCACACATGCCCCCGTACGATACAGACTTCCCACAGAGGTCTTGTGCTTTGACAGGGAAGGTGAAAGGGGGGTGAGTTTTTTTTCTGGCTGTGGAAAATGGAGGCGAGTTTTATGACCCATGTTCCCTGTCCTCCTGTAAAAATCACACCAGTCGTTTTCCAGCGTTGCAGCATCATCGGCTGCGCAGCCAATGAAAACAATGGAGCGTGTGGAGAAGAAACAAGGCAAACAAAGAGGAGAAAAAAAAAGAGGCCTCTTGGACGGAAATACCTGCAGGTCTACTTTATACATATACATCATCCTCTCCCCTTCCCATCAGACTATTTACCTACTCACACACATGTAGAAATCTTTAAGACTCACAACCCTACAGAAGTTCTCATGGGTTTTCAGTGGCAATCCAACCTGGCAATCTTCCAAAGCTCTCTGCAGGCACTTTGTTTTGCGGAGGGGGGTCTTTGGGTCATACCCAACAAAGATGCATCACTGCATGGGCCTACCACGTGTGGATTAGTGGGCACAGTTCTGTAACTCCATATAAAGAAAGGAAAGCTGCCAGGCTACTCTGCCTTTGCCCTAATTCTGATTGTCAAATGTTCTATTGAATTAAGCAAGAGAGAGGGAGAATGCATGTCTCTACTAAGCCTTGAAGATGAGAGAGCAGGAAATGCCAAAGTGGCTGTCCTGTGAGTTCCTGTCTGTAGAGGTCGGATGAAGAAATGCATTGAGTGCATGATTCATATGCCACATTGTATTAGCGCACAACAAGGGCTGAGAGGAGACAGATCGGCTTGAAACGATGAGAAGAGGGACAAGGCATTTGTATTCTCCTGTGCTGGTAATACATGGTAGCAAGGGTGATTTGCACAGCTAAATCAAAACCAAGGGATGACGACACTGAAGTCCGATGCATCTTAAGATGATGAAGCTCTTCAGTGTGTTCCACATCGAAGCTCACTGCAGTCCATTTGCTTCTCAGGAGACTCAGTAACTCGAGGTAACATGAAGAGTTAGTTAACCTGTGAGAGCGTGCTTAAACCCTAATGCGCTGCAGATGTAGCCATCTTAGAAGTCACACGTTTTAGTGAAGGCTTGCTGCGCTGCTGCTTCGTTGCACCTCGATCCCCTAAAGGGAATGTTTAGAGAATGGGAATTGTATCTATTTGTCCGGGGTTGTAAGGAACAATGTTGCAAACACTTTGATCAAGGCACACACGTTTTGCATTACAGCAGCATCACTGGCATTTGAGAAAATTTAAGAAAGAACAGACTGCAAGTCGCTAACGCTGCACTAACGCAGTACTAACGCACGATAGGTGAAAGATGGATGAATGATATGGGACTTCTGTTAAGGCTTCCAGTGGACATGCCTGCCAGGCAGCCACATTACTCATGTAGTTGGAAGGTCTATTATAAAATTGGCTACGCATTACAGGGACCTAATGTGGGCTCCTGGCAGTCCCACACACCGCCTGCGGTAAGGCTATCTAACACAGTCAGTGGGACATATCTGCTGTTATGATCAGACCCACAGCAGACCTGCCTAAACACAGCTTATCTCCCCTTGCATCCAAGATCACATCCAGCCCAGGGAAAAGGTTTGAATGAACGCTCAAGATGTGTGAACAAGTCTCAATCAGATGATTTAACCTGAAATCATACGAGAAAGCAAAATCTAGACCTAACAAGCACCTCTAATTCTTCATCAAACCCTCCCCCCTTTGAAGCTCCTCCTCACCCCCTTTTCCTCGCTCAAAAACCCCCCACTCACTGGCTCCATTGCTCCAGGAGATCCTATCATTTCTCCCGCAGACTAGATTTCTTGGGTGACTTCAAAGCTTGTTCACTAAGTGTTTAGAAGAATGCAATGGAAACAGGAAAATAATGTTCTGATTTCTGTAAACTTTATAACATCTGCTTTTGCTTAGTGCTGGTGCAGTGTGAAGCAGGGGCTCCATACTGTGTTCAGTTTGGGACATTTTTTCCCACAGCTTAAACGGCCGGCATTGTGCACGATGGGAAGGGTAAAAACAAAACAAAAGTGTCTTTGAGCCTAAGGAACATATTCTTCAAAAATGACATTTATGAAGATTTGGTAAGAGCAAGAGGTTGTTTATTTTGGAGGTTCAGTTTAATTTGTTCCTTTTTTCAGCCAATATCACAGACCATTTGAAAAGCAGGTGAGGATGAATCCCACAAGAAAGGTAATAGGTTAACCCTCTAAGACCTAATTTCCATCACTGTTTGTATAACCTTCATCTTTTGAGAATTCAGAGGATGCAATGAGTATATTTCCACCGAGAAGGAAAGGAACCAGGCGAGGCTTTGCTTGTGTCCCAAAAGGCCTGTGAGTAATGTTGCTGGCACCGTACAAGCATACACACAGACTAACGCTACCTCCTTGTGTATACACAAGATGACAAGCCGTTTTTAGGGCCAGTCCAGATAACTCCATCACAATCTCCTCACGCTAACAGGGCAGCATGACAAGAGCGCCGTGTATACACACACAGCATCCGACTGGCAGCCTCAGGGCTCCTGTCTCCTTTCCCCTAACTCAATCATGCTCGGGTTTCACTCTCGCCCATCCGAGGCTAACTCGCTTCCTCTCTCTATCCCCTCACACTACCCCCCCATCCTTAAAATCCTTAACCCACATCCCACCCATACAGTATCAATTCCTTGTCCAGTATACATGCATGTAAAGGCAAGGCCTATAAAAACTTATTTTTAAATTTTTGTTTTAATATTTCATTTCCAAAACTGAAATTACTGAAATGGTGTCATCTCAAACCATCAACATAACTAAAAATATTTAATTAGGGAAACTTTGGGGACAAGGAGCAGCCTCTGTAGCCCTTTCTAATGCTTTTGTGTTTGTTCAAACTGCTGAAAACAGAAGTAGAAACAGGAGAGCCATTTTAGGCCAACAAGGATTCACAGACCTCCCTAAATCACTCTGACACTGGTAAAGAAAAATATGCATTGGCAATACACCTTGCACTTCTCCATTTCATTGTTTGGTTGTATATTTGTCATATTCCAGTGAAATTGCCAAAATGCCACAAACATGAAGTCACATGGAGCTATATCCAGAGCAGCCACAAAGGCACTTGCCAAGTTTGTAAGGAAATACAGTTCAGCTATTATAAAACATCAAATGTCAGATTTTCGGTTTCAGTGCCCCGAAATTAATCTTTTCTAGAGGCCTCATTTTGCTCTGACTTATTACAGCCTAACAGGAAGAAATCCATTGCAGGGGAGGAAGAGATAGCCCACTGACAGCAGCCTCAATACACCACAATGCATCGCAGCCACAAGAGATACTCACTTGTCTTCTTAACAAGCCAAGAAAACACAGACTCCCTGACCTGACAGTTTTGGCATCCATACACACAGAAGTCTTCCTCTCAGTGAGCGGTACTTTCATCAGAGTCTGTTCATAATGACAGCTATTTTGCTTTGCTTTTTCTGTATGCAATACTCACTCACTTTTATGAAGAAAATGGAAAAAAGCTATGTCTTGTAATGTCTTGCTATCTTTAACATAAAAGGCTATAAAGATTTCATAGCTGAATGCAGGTTTAGGCATGCTCTAAAAGTTGTCAAACAGCAATTTCAGAGGTGACGGCAAATTACGAACTTAAAAAGGACCATACTGGTGTTTCTGCATGCAATTTTACAATAAATACTACTGACACAATTGTTGTTTTGTATTTTTAAGTATAGTGTGAAAACTTGCTTGACATTAGTAGTCCAGAAGTGAACAGCATTTCCACGTTTATTGCAATTACATATTCTTTCATTATTGTTGGGAACCTTTCAAAAATTAAACAACAAATAACATTCATTTTACAAATATAAATTATGTTGTCTAACATGAGTTACCATTTAGGCAGTATTCAAGTATCTTCAAATGGTATCTTTCTGGAATTGCATTAAAAAATTTTAAAGATTAAATGTGCTTTGAAGTGTAGATGATTTGTAGTAAAACACATGGTGTGGTGGCTCAGTGGTTAGCACTGTCACTAGCACCAAGGTCAGACCTGGCTGAGGCCTTTCTGTATGAAATTTACACGGTCTTCCCATATTCACATTCTGTAGGTTTCCTCTGGGTGCTCATGTTTCCTTCCATGGTCCAAAAGCAAGCAGGCAAGAGGTGGAAACTCTAAATTGACCATATGTGTGAATGTGTTGGTCTGGCTACACACTGTGTAGTAGCCCATCAACAGGATAAGAAGTACAGAAATGGATGAACATGCTTAAACATGCGCAAACACTGATATTCGGTATTCAAGACATAATGATTAAGGATAGGTTTGATTCTGGTTTGAGTATCTGAGGAAAATAGTTTCCTACATTTTACAGTAAATCTTTGACTTACAGACCAAACCACTGGAGGTAGTCTGAGGTTAACTCAAACTGAACTAGGCCACAAGTGGGGGGGACCAAATCCTTGTCAAGCCTGTGTGCCTGTGTGAGGTTGAACATGTGCTGGGTCCACCCAGCTCGACTCTGCTCTGTTCTCTGTTACCTACCACTTCACACATGTACTTGTAGAAACTGTGACAATGCCATTTTGTTTACAGCATTGTTGTACAGTACATGTTTAAGGGTTAATGACTTGCAGATGCAGTGTCAGGCTTGTTTCTAGGATAAGGAACTAGGGTGTTAACATCGGACATGCTTGGAGGATATGTTGTGTTGTCAGATTTGGTGCAACATGCCAGGCACTGAGTATGAGGTCCAATGTGGGAATACATACACATGTTCACTTGGTTCTCATGCAGGAATAATCTCCCTCCTAAACTGATTTGTGACTGAAATATTCTCAGCTGTATGTATAACTGTGTTGATTCCATACAGTATGTGCACTTGTCAAGGCAAGCACCAATGCATAGCTGCCAGGCTTTACAGGCCTAACTGTTTTTCAAAGTAATTTCCTCACTTTGTTCGTTCCTCTTTTTCAAAATATTCCTGCAGCAGGAAAAACGGCAAATGAAAAAAAATAAACGTGGGGGAGAAAGAGGCAAACACAAATTAACGTGAGCGACACTGAGGGAAGGAACAAAAACTACACGCAGGCAGATGTAGCCTTCTGTTGGCAGATACTGACTGTGCTTTAGGGTTAACTCCATCAGTTTTACGCATCAAGTTCAGTCATGAAGAGCAACACTCAGCCTATGAAAACAGTTGTATAATGACTTCTGTGGCTTAGGAAAAAACTTCATGTCAGAAAAAACAACCATGATGATGACATCGGGGTTATTTCAGCATGGGTTTAGGGACTGCAAGCTTATAGCAGTAAGCCATTCGTTACAAACTGGTTGTTTCTAATCCAAACAGTCGAATGTTGTAATTACAAGTTTCTGACTTGTAAACAGTGTTCACATCAACATCCAAGTCGTAATTACAACCAGGGAACTCTGATGTTTGTGAAAGTATATCCAACTTGCCACTTAATAAATTAACTTTTATCTCATCTATTCATGTATCAAGAATCAACCTGTAATCGGTTAAATATTGTTAGGAAAACTTTATCCATTTGCATGATTCTAAACCATGTGCATCGTCTTGAAGGAAGCATATATTTCAAATCTTATTGCAAAAGAAAGAGCACGGTTAATGTTTACCAGCACTGGCAGAATGATCCTTGAATTATAGTAATATTGAGTGAACGTTCTATATTTGAATGTTCCCTTTCAAACTGAAATCTGTTGCATCAGCGAGAGGAGAGTGAACATGACATTGTTTCTAGCGGAAAGCACATGCAGTGACACTTTCCCAAATGGCCATCTTTTGCAGCTGACCATGTCTGTCAGCCTGAAGGTGAGGAGTTTAAGAGCGCTGGGTAAACAATAATTTCATGGCCAGTTGGACTCAGGTTGTGTCTGTTCTAATTGGCCTGGAAGGGGGGAAAAAAGTGACATCTTCCTTTTCCAATGGCCAGCTCTCCCTCTGTCACCCACTGTTTCTCTCTCCAAACCTCTCCATCCAGGTCCAGCCATTTGTTTCCTGACCTAGACGCCCACTGCCATGATGAATGGGCTCAAGCTCCATTCGATTACGCCCAAAGTGCGAAGACGCAGGAACAATGGAAACTGGCCTCAGCAGTGCGGCGCAGACCCTCAGCATTCTTCGCAACAATTTAGTCTAATTAGCATCAACTCCTGCCCCATCCATCATACTCCTCAAGAAACATAAACAAACTGTCAACTCTAGCGTAACAAACAGATCGCCCAGCTACTTAGCACAAATTATTCTTACATGAAACGCAGCTTCTCAGGCAACCCCCCCCCCCCCCCCCACCCCCCCACCCCCACCTTCAGGCCATCTGGGGGAATGGAGAGCTATTAAAATTGAAGACATATGTTTCAGTCAAGTTCAACTCCCCAGAGTGCCACAGTGGACATAGTGACAGTTTTCTCTGTTGGCTTGGCCCTGATGGGCTGGGGCTGCAAGGCTGACTGAATGGGGTGTGGTGACCAGAATCAGTGTATATGTAGGGTATGTATGGGCATTACAAAAACTTGATGTAGGCACATCTTTGGTTTTAAAAGATCATCCCAATTTTCATTATTTGACATGACTGTCCAAAATTAAGATGTTTTGGACTGTACCAAATAATTTAACTTAGGGGATGTATGTAAATGTATGTCACCTCGATGAACCCTCTTCTTCTGAAATGGACTAATGGCACCTGACTGGAGAATTAGCACCATCAATTGTCAACTATCTCCAAGCACCAACTCATGATATTCATGTGTTCAACACCCGTGGCTGCAGAGATACAGCTCACTATGCTCCAGAGCGAAGCAGTAATCAAGCAGAGTGTCACTGTTCCCAGAGCTTCATGTCAACTCCAGAGACAGCTATTTTTCTCCCGAATGGCATTGCCACCAGGCCTACAACAGATACTTCCCGTCATCTTGGTCATCTTATTGAAGGTGGTTGATTATGCACCAGAGGCATAGGTATGGAAACTCAGCTACCATCTACTTTCATGTCTAAAGTTGTTTTCACCTTCACAGCTTTATTATTACTGAGTGATGCTTGAAAGAAATATAATGTCATGGAAAGGATTTCCAAAATCAGTATCCCTTTAATTGTCAAACACATGCTCCGGATTTTCCTGCTCATTAGGAAGGAGGTAATAATGAGAATGTAAATTGCCCAGCAGTCACTGTAGGCAGACTACACAAACAAGCACGTTAAACAATCAGCACTTAACAAAACCAAACACTTTTTGATCACATTTCAGGCTTCGTGTTTGATTGTGTTTTCACAGCCTGTCTGACCCACCCAGGAAATGCGGTAACCAAATTTAAAAACATTCATTCTGTCTGAAAAATTCCATTCAAGACATGCTGTGGTTGCATTAAAATACAATTTGGCACATTCTTCTCATGCTTATCTTGGTGCTTATAATCAGTTATGAGGCCTCTGTGATAAATAACAGAAAATAAATGAGGTAATGAATTCAGAATAAAAAAAATCTCCTGTAAGAATGAAAACAAGGGCATTAAAAACCCACAGCACTGCTGGCTGGTGTAAATTGGATTAAGTTATACAGCAAGCTTGCTTTAGAGTGACCATGTGCTATATTGGAGCTCCACCAACTCTCCACTCCAGAAAAAAACCCTCCCACTTTACACAGACCATGCTTCATTTGTCAATTTTCCATTTCCTTTTTGATGTTCCGCAGAGTGTGAAATGCTTCACTAATTATCTAGGAAGTTTGGCAGGCTAGGCTTGTTGTTTTTAGAGAGCTGATGGCAAGTCTCACTCATCCCAGCGAAGAAGGAACTGTGCAAACTCACAATGACAAATACACCAGACCCCCCCACCCCGCCTCTAAAAATGTTCAACAACATAACAAAATCGACCTAAACTAAACGTCAGCACCAGCTCTCATTTTTCTTTCCTCTTTAAATGTACTTATTCCACATTAAACACACCACAATTTGGGGGGGTGGGGGTGGGGGGTGGGGAGTCTCAAAT
Source organism: Micropterus salmoides (assembly GCF_014851395.1). NCBI lineage: Eukaryota > Metazoa > Chordata > Actinopteri > Centrarchiformes > Centrarchidae > Micropterus > Micropterus salmoides. Next base: position 10,316,596 of record NW_024041039.1, read on the forward strand.
CAAAAGCATAGGAGTTGAGGGAGGCTTTGACAGGCAGATTGCAGAGGAGTTGGATGCCTGAGCCAAGGTGAGAGTGAAGGGTTATTCTAATCAAGCTAATTCCCTCCAAACCTCAAAATGATGTCATCCAGTGTATGGTCATTAAAAATTCTTGTCAGGAGGCCAAGACTAATTCTCATTCAGTCGTGAATGCAAATATGAACTCCTTCTTCTTCTCTTTCTTTTCACAGGACACATTTAAAGATCCACACTATAGAAAAAATAAGGAAGGGAGGGGACTGGCTTCACTAGAATGACTAATAAATAGATTACGTTTGTCATATAGTCAGCTCACTCTGCCTCAGATGAAATAGGGTTCGATTCACCTACATCCAAAAACACCCATTTTCCCCTCTCACTTTCCCACAAAGCTCAATTTTTCATTAAGGGCAGCGCTTTCTGCCCTGTTTCTTTCCTGATGGGTATCACTCACAAGTCGTTAAGCTTCTGAACTGCTCTCTGGCCCGCACTGTCAGTACTGTGGCTCTGCTCGTAGAGTGATTCTCAGATCGAATGCACAAATGGATCAGAAGGAGTGCTGGGCAGTGCCAGAGCTCTCGTATGCCTTTTTTTCTCTTTCTGTCCTCTGCTTTATTAATGCTGCTCTCTTGTTTTTTATTGTCTCTCCTGTGCTTGTCTTTTGTGTGCACTCTTTTCGACAACTATATCAGTTTGTCTGCACTCTATGTAACCAAGACAGGCACAGCATTGATGGGCAAACAAGCCACATTCTGTACTTAAAACCTTCATATCCAGCCTCTATATACGTTTCTGCACTCACTGACATCATAACCGTTTTAACTATGGCTGCAACTAATAACTGATTAAATCAATGAGTGGTCTGCAAAGGATTTTCTCCTTGTTAAATGGCAGATACTGTATAAAAGTCTATAAAATGTTGTCAATAAACAGTGAAAAATGGTCCTCACTTACCAGATTAAAGTTTGTTTGACAAACCATAAACCCCAGAAGATTCAGTTTACTATCACGGGAGTACCTTCGCTTACCCCCCCCCCCCCCACACACACACACACACACACACACACACGGACGACACACACATTGTACTACTCTTAGAAGACCTAACTTTGCTGCACTTACAAAAGCACCTGTTACATAGATGTCCTTTTAAGAAGAAGTAGAATAAGGAGAGGAATCTAGCCAAGCACTGAGTGTTGCCGTGCTCGCACAGTGTGCGCATTAGTTGCGCATTGATATTAATGATCATGTGAAATTTCAGTAGTAATTCAGCAGCGGCGATGCGGCAAATATAAGGGGAACACATCTCTGTTATGTGAACATCAACATTATGTTATTAATTAACATTTAGATAATCGATTTTTGATAGTTGTGAATCAAAAAATATCCCACCTTTAATCGTTGAGCATATTTACAGTACAAACCTTGTCAGTGAACTATGAGGGCAAAAACACAATTAATAAATAACCCTAATAATCTTTCATTAATGGTAATCGAGATAAAATGTTTATTTAAATTGTGATTTTGATTTTAGGTTATAGAGCATAATGCATTTAAATGACGTCACTTCTGACAAACTGTACCCCACTCTCCATTAAACAGCAGTCACGTTCTGAAATCTACAACATAACCCTATGTATTTTTCTATTAATAAAAAATGTCTTCTAAAACAACACGTTACTGTCTATTAGATGGCACTCTGCATGGAATAATGGAATTTTACATCGGCATTATATATCACCCTTTGGCCGCCCTGGTGTATAAATATTGAAAACCCGTACGAGTCGACCACTAAACAACAGTCATCATCAAATTTTGAATTGACTAATCGTATTAGCTCTAATCCCAACCATGATTTCAGCTGCTTTCGAATTTCTGCCATCCGTTTATTTGCAATCATCTTAGAAATAGACTTCTCTTGCCTAAAAAGCTCATGTGTCTCTAGCAAACAAGAACATGTTCTTCCTCACTCAGTATATTCCTATTGTCCTTTAAGGTTACCATTGAAGTATAGAGCCATACAAGTACAACTCAGTGTTAATATTTATAACAGAGTCATAACAACCATGATACTACAGCGAGTGAGTTCAACTTTCATAATACTTAAGGTTCTGTGGTGACAACAATAGGAATAAGTTACCTTTGTACATTAAAATAAAAAGTAACAATTAAGAAGGTGTGGCTTAGGGACAACTATTTCTTATTAAACAATTAATTTCCTAAATTAATTTATTAATCATTTGGTCTATAAAACACCATAAACTGTGAAAAGTCATCATTTCATAGAGCCTAAGGTGACATCCTCAAATATTTTGTTTTATCCTACCAACAGTCCAAAATTAAAAGATTCAGTTTATCGTAGGACAAACAAAAACTGCTAAGACTCACATTTCAGAAAAAGATAATGGTTTCGAATATTTGTTTGAAAAATGTAAATGATTAATCAATTATCAAAATAGCTGCCTATTAACTGTCTATTGATTGACTAATCAACTAATGGTTGCAGCTCTATTTTGGCTTATGGGAAACTAGGAAATGAAAGATAGGCCTTCTAAATATAATTTTAAAATTCACCTTTGGATGCTTTACTTAACTATTCAGTGAGTATGTTGGTAGTACGATGTCGCTATCATCATGGACCATAATAGAAATACATCTTGAACTTTATTGTGTTAAAATGACAATTTTGTAGTCATCTGTGATTTCATGTTCTCGTATAATGTCAACTAAAGTAAGATTTTTCCTGCCTTTCTGGGATTGGCAATGTATATTTCCTTGTGTAAAAGACAGCTTATTAAAATTGTGTGAATGGTAGTTAACATGACAGGGAAATATAGCCTTGAATGGAAACTCTGATTTGTCATTTAAAAATGCAACATTAAAGATTACAGTACAGTTTAATGATTTGCTAAAATAAAATCAAGCCACAGGAACCACATATGCTTTTTTACATTCACGTGTCCTCATAAGGTTAAGGGGTTTTGTATTATGTGGGTTGTGTATGTTTGTAGGTCCACACAAACATTTTCAAGCCGCCTTTTAAGTAACATTTGGGGCCTCAACCACCAACAAACTCCCTCCTCCCTGATCCACTACATTGCTTACAGTTTTGATGAAGCTGACTGAAGGATTTCATGCACACGAGCACGCCTAACAGAGTACAGTAAATCACTCCCTCTACTGACGGTGGTGGGAGAGCTGCTGCGTTTCAGGTGCTGTTCATCTGGCAGAGGTTTCAGAGGCCTGCCTCCAGAGAAAGAAAACAAACCCTGATCCACTTCCCCACCAACGGCTGCCTGCGAGCCAGCCAGCGGCCTCCAGGAGGCTGTCCAGCCGCTCCGGCCCCTCGGACCAGGATGTTTGGGTTAGAAAATGACTTTCCTACTCCCTCAGCTCCTTTCTCTAATTGCCCCAAGGGTAATTACCTTGTCTCCTTTCCATTTAAGAAAAACTAAGAGCTGCAGTGTTATTGTATCCAGCAGAAAGTTAAGTTTGCTAAAATTAGCAAGAATAATATTTTTATAATCATTATTACAGTTAGAATAATAAATGTATTTAATCAGAAAGTCTATATATATATATATATATATATATATATATATATATATATATAAGTGATATATCAATGAACTATTAAAATAAAGTGTACCGACAACTGGGTGTCTAATGACTGTGAAGGTATACTCTCTTGTTTCTCCAGGAGCTTACAAAATGACTGAAGAACTACAATTAAATAATCCTACAGAAGAAGTTTTACTATCAAAACATTTCTTCAAGTAATCACAATAAAAACAACATCTGCAAAACCGCAACAGGCCTGTGTATGATCACTCAAGACGTTTCTTTCATGGAAGAAAAAAAAACACACCATCAATTTAAAGTAAATTTTGAATATGATGGGGGGCCATAATCGCTGAGGCCTGTGTCATTCTGCCTTTCCCCGGCTGGGGACTGATAGATTGGTGCAGAGTGCAGATTCTCCCCTGGGTGCGATATATCAGGCAGCAACGGTCTAAGTGTCATTATGAAACACACCCGAGAGTACCACATTTCAGGAAAGACCAGAACACCAATGGAGCTCTCAGAAGATTTCTTCTTGTGCGGTATAGGCAAAGACGGAGGAAAATTTGTGCACTGATAATTCCCCTCCAACCGTTACACACCATGTGCAAACCTGGAAAACACAAAAGCAGGCCGGAAAGAGAAACCTCCAAGTTAGAATACAAATGGGGAAAAGAAATGGGGGGAAAAAATCACCTGCTCTTGTACTACACACCAGACTAGAGGAAGACTCGTGAAATGAAAGAAACTCTGCTACAGTTATTGTTGGATTCACATTCTCCTTTTGATGACCTTAACATCAATGCCTCACTACGGAAACAGCTGGTCGCCTGTGTGTTCCTCCAAAGCTTCTGGGGGATTCTTATCGAGAAAGCATCTGTCAGAGCCCTGATTACAGAGCTGCCCAGCTGAGCACTCGCCGATAACTTAACCTTCCTCCGTACCCATTTCTCGGCCACTGCTCTCCCCCTGTACCTGCTTCAAACGTGGCGGGGCTGCTGGGCCACCGCCCTGTGTGGTCTCTCCGTTCTACTGAAAGCATCTCAGTGTGAACTCTGGTTTTAAAACTCACACAGGCCATAGAAAACACAGCCTGTGTCATCTCTGAGTCATGCTTTGGATCTCTGTGTGGGATGAAACAATTTCAAGAATCAGTGTGCTGAATGAAAGCTTGGAGGCCTTACAGAATAAATAAGTATTTCGTACTGGTAATATTAACATTTCCAGTGATACCTGCGGCAAACTAAACACAGATGTGAAGCGATTATCTCATATTTTGAGAGCTGTGTGTCTTGGTTGAGTGAAATCATTTGCGCATACATGTGAAAGGATCAGCAAAGTTATCCATCTCCATATTACCGTAACATCCGTGGACTGTGCTTTACTGTTAAAAGTGCAGTACAAACTCTTAACTGAGGTGGATTAAAAAGCACCAATGTGGCTCTCTTCTGCCCTCTAGTCACTCTGTCTGGGTCATCATATTCACGACATATTTGGATCAAATTCTCCTCTAAAGGCTAAACATTTTAATCCTCATTAAAAAAGTTGTGCAGCAAATGAATGCCAACATCTGAAAAGCGTGGACTTCCTTTCGGTGTCTTTTTATTGGAAATCTAAACCAAATTAATTTAGACAAACATATTGCATCATTCTCAGGATTGCCGCCTTACCAAGAGATGAACATTAACAAACTGACACACTGCTCTTTTCTACAGCCTGGCAGCTTCTTTCACATCTCCATCCCTTGCTCTTATTTCAAACAAACTAAAAGAGAACCGGTGCATACCTCTCAACGTTCTCTACAAGCTCTTTCCAGACTGCGACATTTGTGTCTACTTTGATGTCACTGCAGGACTCTTTGATTTCAAAATGATAATGAAATGGTAAACAAATTCCTAGCAGGACCTTTCATTCAGTTTTGTTTCTCATTATCAAAGTTTTCCTCTTCTTCTGCCAGCGTTGTCCTCTTAAGTATGTCATCCTCCAACCACTCAAGATCAGAAATAATACAAAGTGTCTATAAATTTGAACTTCCCTAATTAAAGCCTTGCCCCGGGATGTGCTCTCGCATGGCCACCAGGCACGGGATATTTCCTCTCAAACGACACAAATTGGCCCATGAGCACAACAAATTACATTATGATTACTGCACTGGCCCAAACGCTGTTCATCTTGATAGAGTTAACCCAAAGTGGGCAGGCCTGTCTCCCAACTACAGAGCTAAAAGGGGAGAAAGAATTACAGTTTTTGGCTGGGGCTTACTGTAAAAACCTGTGTTATAAACTTCCAGCTCATCCAGAGAATAGCAGAGCAGACACACACACACACACACACACACACACACACACACACACACACACACACACACACAGAACCAGCCATGTAATTCAGGGTTTTTAGTTTGTCCGTTTTTGTTTTTGTTTTTTTGACAGTACTTATTATGTTTATTTATATTTCAGCGCTTACAGCAAGAGCACGGAGGGTTTGTAATTACTGTATCTGAACTCTTGAATCGTGTATCAAATTCAGTAGAAATAACTTGAGGTTTGTCTTGGCCTTGTCTTTTGTCAAAAAATTCCTGAAACCAAACAAAAACTATTAAACAAGAGATCAAAAACCAGTGAGCCTGAAAAATCAGCATCAGGAACGCATGTAGTGTGTACTTCTACCTCAGTGCAGTAGACCCATATGTCTGACCTACTACCAACTATGAGCTACAGGGCAGGAGGTTAAATGCCCAATTCGAGACTTTTCAACACACATGTCAGTGTTCATGAGGAACAAGGTGGTAGAGGATAAACAGAGGTAATGTTGCAGCTCGCAGTTGAAATTTTAATAAAAGGACATTCTTGCTGTTTTCTGCCCTTCATCTTTACTGTTATTTTAAAACACTAAATGCAACAACATCCAATCAAAGATCTACTAATATCATACAGAGAGATAATAAATCTACAGGGAACACAGACAGTAGCTCACCAGGAGAAGAGCTTGTTCTACTCTGACTTAATTAGGAGGTTCGAGACAGAGTCGGCCTCAAAAATATACATGCATCTGAAAACATAATCCAGACGCACACAGAACACACACAAGCTTAAATATATCCATTTCCTTGGATGCGTGTGCACGCATGTCTCGCTCAAACACACGCAATTATATCCAATTTCCCGGCATGAATTTCTCAGTCAGATGCACATACACGCAAAACAAACAAACACGTACACTTGACCATTTCATGCCATGAAAAACATAGCTCCTGCACGCACACGCAGTCTTATTCTTTTGCACGAATATATAATCCATGCATGCAAAAATACACACAAACACATACACACGGTCCAGTCTCACAACTGTAAACTTCCATTTTCTTACAGGGTCACTCTCTCTTTGCCCCTTGACTACTTAGTCTAAGTGCTCAATTAAGCATAGCTTGTTTAGCCGATTTCCCTCCCACTTTTATTATTGTTGCCATGTGCTGTACTATGTATGCCTTCACTTTTCACTTTTCGACTGCCATGCAAATTCTGACTGATCTCAGTGCTTACTTTACAACTGTCCTCCTCCCTCTTTGCATGCTTTTTTCTGCTGAATATACCCCTCTACACACATAATAATGACTTGTACTACTGTTATTCTGACTTGTAAAGTGTCATGTGGTGAAAGGTGTAGAAGACCTATGTGATCATCTTGTTTGTGGCATGAAATCGTGCAATGATGTGATGAAATACTCTTAGCAACACAATCTAAAGTCAACTTCAGTGTGCTTCCTGCTTTAATAATTCGTGCCTCTAAATAGGAGGCAATGATCCAGAGAAAGCTTCCCATGTTGAGCAATCATAATTATCTGACTGAACAGTTACCATAACAGTATAATTATTATTATTATTCTAGGAACTCGCACATAAGATAAATGTCCTGTGTGTGTTGCCATGCCTGACAATGATGTTCACCATAAGCCGTAGGTTCTTAGTTTTGACTGGCTAACACAACTGTAAATTACTAATAAAAATGTACTGTAATTATATTAATGCACCAAACCATCATCAAATCACTGTTCTTAATCACTATAACTGGTTATAATGAACTTATTGGAAAACCCACAAATAAAATCATTCTTCAAAAACTATTTCAGAGCAGATATCTCCTTCTGTAAGTTTGGTTTATCTGTTAGTGTGGTCAGTGGGACCCTGGACTGCTGACATTATGTAACCTTACATCATCATTTTCATCTAGTGCTTTTTCCACACAATCAGTATAGGTCATATTTTAATGACAATACAGCATTACAGTAAGCTGTATGTATTGGGCAACCTGTGTTTATAGCTACTGTTTGCTTGGTGGAAAAATAATATTTACCTTTAACCACTTATTATCAATTAAAATCAAATATTTATTGAACATTTGTAAGCCTGTTAGCTTTTTAATGACATCAGCTCTAATAATGGATGCAATAATGTAGTATTATGTGTTAGGCAATAATGCAGTGGTGTCATTAATGGTGCAGTAGTGTGTCACCTAAAACCCAATAACCCACTGGACTAGCTCTCTGACCAACAACAGCTGATTCAGAAGTCACCATGGTGCACGCGGGCCTCACTTGGCTCGAAGTTCAGCCGTGCGCACTTGAGCAAGTACAATGCGGTAATTGCGCGTTACGTCTTGGCTGGACTCGATTCAGACACACAACAGGGGAGTCCCCCTCCCTCACAACCGGGCCTCCTCCGGTCCCCCTTCCCCCTCATCTCCGCCAGTGAACCGTTTTCATAAATCATGTCATTAAGATAATGTCGTGAGCGCGATTGGGGCTCATACATCATCTCACAGGCCCTCACTAAACCGAGGCGCACGTCTTTATTTAGGTCCAGACTTTCAGTGCGTCAGCGTATCCATGCGTGCTCCTATAACATATAGAACAGGGTGAACATTTTAAAATAACAAACTTTTTCTGGTGTAGCTTTTTCCTAAAAGGTCGCAAACTTCCCCTACAGGCTATTTAAAAGGCCAAATGGTGGTGATAGTTTCTTCAGTTCATTTTAGTTATAAGGCCTGTTTCCCTACTTTTACACCTGTCTGTCTATTTGACGACTTGGTTGCCTTTTTCTTCGTAGTTACATCCAAAAATGTGACAGAGACAAGATCTGCAGTCTGGGGCAGAGGTAGGTTATCCATCCAGCGAAAATTGATGGGACTTGTCAAATAATCATGATTCACATGCAGCCTGAAGCCGGTGAGAGGCCTCACCTGTACACACAGCTGAAACTGAAAAAAAAACTCTCATGCATGTTTTTGATTTTGCTGTTGGCATTACATAAGCTAAAAACTTGGTTTAATAGATAAATCCAGGAGGGCATGTCATAATAGGCAGTCTTGATGTCTGCTGGAATGGTTTTGCTTTTTTTCCCTTTTCTTTTCAATAAACAAACAAAAAAAAAAGGTTTAGATTTTTGTAATTACGAAATCATTTTTGGAACTTAGAATGGACACTGCTGATTTAACAGACAGCCATTAGGGACTTCTTGTTTGACTTTATCCGACCTGGATGACTGAGAATCTTTATGCATATTGCTGTCAAAACGCAGTCATTAGCTGACTGTAGCGCAGGAAGTCCGCCAAATGGCACACGACCGCTAGCACCCAGCCTTTTTAAGCAAAAGCATGAGCTGCATAATACTAACTGTCCCTAAGGAGAAATAACACTATATTCCCCTGGGATTTGGTAATAATGTGTGTTTAGTGCACATCAATATTTTTTATTTTTTTATCAAATAAATTGTAATTTTTTGTGTTAAAATGTCCCAAAACCTAATAAAATACAATTTAATGTCAGCTATGATAAATAATCCATGCCTAATCATTTAATTATGTAATTGATTTAAAATATATTAACCAATGGCGCAGAAATTGCGCAAAAGCATTCATTATTTTATCATCAGTATTTCAGTGCAAGTTAACCTTTTGGGTTTATACAATCTATTTTTGGACGGTTTACAGTTGTAGTGCATTAATTAGACTACCATTACAGCTAATGACGGTTCGCATTCAAATAATTTCTTATGACATTGTGATCATTCACATTTGCCGAGGACGGTAATTATTTGACGGAGATAATACATCTTGCGTGTTTATTTTAGGAATGTTGGTGTGTTGTCATTTTTCCATATTAAATGTGGGGTTACTTTAATTACTGGCTGCACACCCTGCAGGCTGCAATTTATTCATAAAAGAAACATGAGGAGAGAAGTGCACTCAAATGAATGTCTGAGATCACTTCTATCAAGAAATTGATTATCAGAACTTGAAATAGCAATGCAGTTCCCTCTGATGTTTACAATCCTGTCCTTTTTTTCTGAAACAGACATAAAGAGAAGCACTGAGAACAAAAGACAGATGTGTCCCGTTAAGTAGCCATCCTTCAGCACTAGCATGGCTCATTTTAACCAAGCCATCCACGACCCCCACGCATGGACATCTGTCCGTCAAGGATGGAACAAAAAAAATGTTAATGGCTGCTATTTAACGCGAGCAAAAGCACACATTAAATATGAAGTAGGTGACCCTCGGAGTGCCCTCCCAGACTGGGACGCAACAGTTGGAAAAGAAAAGAAAAAAAAGAGATGGGAGGCATGAGCTGATTTAGACGAACAGGCACCCACTCCAGAATCAACATTACTTCAAACATGAGGTCATCTAAACATCTGTCTACAACATGTCCACCGGGAGTTCAATCAAAGCCCCGCTGAAACATGCACAATTGTTTCTGGAAATAAATATTAGGCCTAATTCGGCTGTGATTGGTGCAGCCACTCGGGAATCGTTCATTTCAGACTCTGTCAATGGATCTCTCGCACACACACACACACACACACACACACACACACACACACACACACACACACACACACTTAGATTGGCTTTATTTATTTGATTCCCCCCTCTCCTCTTTTCTTCCTCTCCTTCATTTTAGGCTAAGTGGCTTTATTCGTGCTTTCCCGACTGATTTCAGGGTCACTGTTTAAAACCAATTAAATCAGGAGAGTTTGAAAGGAGGCTCTGACAGTCTGGATGGGGGAGCTGCATGTAATCACACGCGGGGCGTCTGTCTCATGTCGTCACAGCCCATTTGCTGAAGACGGATCGATTTACTCACGGATTTAAAAAAAAAAATGCATTTACTAAGGAAATAACAAAGGACTTAGAGAAAACACGGCAGCAGTGAGCATGTAACTAGATAGATTTCCTTTTTTTATTTGGTTCACCAGGTATTCAATCATAATGACATTATTATTATTATTTTACTGCCCATACTGCCATCTTTTAAATGTAACTATTTTTCCCCAGATAAAAGAATAAATTTCATCGGGTTTTCTTTTGATCAGCATACAACTACTAAGCTGCCAGCTCTGCGGAGCACCCATGCATCACATGTTCTGTCTCCCTGTATCCAAATGTTATGACTAAAAACTATAACCACTAAAACGCTGCAACACACCTTTACCATGAGAAGAGATAAGGCATGCAACTACTACCCCCTTGTGGACAAAATGAGAATGGACGTTCAGGTATGAACTTTCAGGGCTTCCATTACTGATTCACACTTCTGCACTGCAGAATATAATTGGCCTACTATATTACATTTTACTTATTACTGCACAATCATATGGAATTAAGACTTATTGGAAAAATACTGGTAATTGTTTGAGCTATAAAATGTAAAAATATATAAATAAAAAACTGTGAAAAATGGCTGTTTCCTGAAGCCCAAGAAAGTGTAATCAAACGGCTATTTGATTATTATTACTTACTATTCCATTAACCCATTTTCCTAAACCTTTTTGTCTTGTGATCTCTGCAGTGTCCTCATTGCAAGTGTCAGAAGTTGCAGATTTTGACCTCTAATATGCTCATATTGTCTCATTTTAATACATTTCCAAGGCACAACTAGCTAAGACTACCAATATTTGCATCATCATATGGACTCCTGAGATTTATCCTGTTAGCCACTGAAGGGGTCTTGATGATATCGATATCAGACAAGGAAAAGCAAATCCTCACAATTGATAAACTGTAACTGGAGAAGATTTGGTAACATTTTTGCTTAAAACATAAACATACACACTCAAAATCAGATTTAGGGATGAAACGGGATGAAAATTGTCTATCACGATTATAGTGACCAAAATTATCACAGTTATCAGTATTATCACGGTATTGTAAAAATGTGCCAAAAACATTAAAATGTAGGCTACTGATACACACTGAAACCATTTCAACAAGTTTTACATTGGAAACTACTAACTGCCAATTTGTTTGCATAAACAATAAAATAACAGCCAGCATCTTTTGTAAACATATGAAAACCAGTGTGCATTATCAAGATTTTATATTTTATATTATATAGGTAATGCAATGCCCCCATGAGCCCAACAACTGACATAAATACTGTAGCGGAGTCTGTAGCGTTTTTCCTGTTCTGACACTTCAACTAATTGAATCGCTGCTGGACTTTAAATGAGCAAGATATGCTGGTTGGTTGACTAAACTGCGTAATGTGTTATCATGTGCAGTGGACGAATGGTCTGCAGACACAGGACGCACACGGCAGCAGAACAACGTGTAGCGTTTTTACAAGAGCAGCTAACACTGAGAGCTTCAGTTTACAAGCTGTTAGCAAAAGCTAAAAGTTATATCACCCTGCATTCACTATAAGGTTTTCTTCAATCAAGTTTCTTTCAAACATGTTTCCCTCAGCGCTCTCATAAAAACTAAAATATGACCAGACTTCAGAGTGACTGAAAAATCTTCCGCCATGGTGTCATTGACCCAAACAAACCCACGTTGTATACTGCGCACGCGCGCCGGCTTCTCGGTGACGCTCGCTTTGGTTGATGCTGGACAGTATTTGCCGTGAGTTTATAATAGCGCGGTAACCGAACCCGGTTATCATGGTAATTAAAATATGTAAGGTAAAAATAACCATCTGGAATGTTACCATGGTTTATCATTAAACCGGTAATCGTTTCATCCCTAATCAGATTACTGCATTCCTAGATGCACCCTACCAACCCCATCCTCTACACAAATAACTGTGCCAGCTTGCACGGCAGAACGCTAAACTGTGCTCAGATGGCTTTACAGAGCACCAAATGCAGCTTAATTCACATTTAATTTACAGGCTCTGTGACCGGCTTTCCCTTAAATTAACACCGTCCTGTCTCCATCCTCGTTAACAGTGGATTTTTTGAGGGGAGTTATAGCAAAACTGCGGAGAAACACTGAGGCCGTTCTGCTCAGGGTTAATACCTCTGTCCAGTCATGCCTGGTGAGGACAGACGACAGCCCCTCAGCCTCTGGTCGGAGGTTCAGGACAGCAGGTTGTCAGACCCGGGGGGCTAGTGAGGTGTAAACAATGACACTTCAGTCTATATAAAACCTTCACCTGAGACAAGTCGCACCCTGAGCACTTCGTAATTAGCTGACAGCATGAAAATAAGTGATCATTGCCAGTTTAAAAGTCATTATCTAACTTGCAGGTCAACTGAAGTTCATTACGACCAACACACATAGACCCAGCGTTCTTTGGCTAATCAGGGCCCTCCCTTCCTGTGTACTTTTCATGGTAATGCAGACATCTTTGCAAAGCTCACAAAATAAAATGCCCCAAAAAAGTCCATCACATTTTAGTTTTGTAGCCAAACATGTGCGCTCTTGGCCCAATAGCAGAAAAGCCAGAACTACTACTGTTGGGAGCCACTGTTACTTCCTTCTTAAATAAACAATAGTATGTGAGCAAAGTATTTGAAAAAAATTAGGTAGGCTAAATATTGCACAAGGTGTTTAGAGAAACTTTTGTATGATTTTCTTAGAGCAGTAAAATGATTGTCTTAACTTGGCAGAAATGAGAACTGGGTGTCACGCATTTCTATTGGCTTTAACACGGATTATAAGTAGATCATTAGTGTTTTAGTTTAGGAGTGAACCATTCATTAAAAGTTAAAACCTCTACCAACCTCTATCACTAACCAATGACAAGACACCTGAAATTCCCTGTCAACCCCTTCATACAGTGTTTCTCATGCCACCCAACCACTTGTAAGCGGACTGAATCAGTTTATCAGTCAATAACAATATTGGGGGAGCAACATATAAAAAAGGAGCCATGTTGAATTAGTTAAAAAACATTATAGAAATGATTCGCTTCAGCGTGATAGCATCAGCAAACTCTTGTCTTTTTATTTCCCTATATAAATAATGTTTATTCAGCTTAGTTCCACTCTATATATTTTCCCCCTTTTTCATCCACGCCCCCCTGCAGTGGCTCTATGCCCCCGTCCCACAGGCAGAACCACTGCCTTAATAGCAGACTGCAACTCATAGACACACATGTTCACAATAGACACAAGTAAGCGAGTTAAAGAGAACTGATATCCAAAAGAAATGTAGGAGGGGTAGTATAAGAAAACAAAGTAATTGTTTTGAGCTTCACTCAGAGCAAAGTCCACGACTGAAAATCTGTTGGAAGGAGGGAAGAGAACACAGTTTTGTTGGCCACAAATAAAGTTGGGAAAGAGATTTCTCAAGCATTTGCTGAGTCATTTGTACTGATTATGGTCATTTTGTGCGATGGTGAAATAAAAACATCTACTTTATGCCCATTTAACTGTTTCTATTGTGAAACCTAAACATGTCAGGACTATATCACTAACAATAATGAAGAGGCCCACGTGCACATGCAAACATTTGATAAAATATTATGATTAAAATATGTTTGGCATCCCCCGCGACCCTGTACGCAGGATAAGCGGTTGACGATGGATGAATGAATGTTTGGCATCACAAACGATTTGCATTGTATTATTGCGATTTCTGAGTATGAATAAAATATATCCCAAAGCTCTAAATGCTTTGCTGAAGACTCTGGACACTGTGAACAGAAAGATTTTTAACACCTTCAGTGTTGATTAAGTTGGTGAGTGAGCACAGCAACAACACCAGGAGTAAAAACACGAGGAAAGAGTTTTGTGGTCCTCTTTGTTTACAGCACTTAGGCTTTACAAAAAAAAAACAATAACCAGAAATTTACACCATAAAGAGACAGTGTACCCTTACTCATGATACTCTTTGCATTCTTGCTTGTACACACACACACACACACACACACACACACACACACACGCACACACACACACACACGTATGTTATGTTAAAGTAGTCCATTGGATCAGATATTCATGTTAAGGTTCACGTAAGATAGTGATGACACAATTCTTAAAAGCAGTAGGGGGCTTTTACAAATAAAATAAACTTAAACTGGAATTATTTTGGTTATTTTCTCGATTAATCAATTTATTGTTAGGTCCAGGAAATTGTGAAAAATGTCAACCAGTGTTTCCCAAAGCCCAAGGTGACATCCTCAAATGTCTTATTTTCTCCATAACCCAAATATTTACAGTTTACTGTCATAGAGGATTAAAGAAACCAGAAAATTTACATTTGAGAAGCTGGAATCAGAGAATTTGGACTTTTTTTTCTTTTAAAGAAAGGACCCAAAGCGATTAATTGCAGATTAATTTAATAGTTGACGACTAATCAATCAATCAATCGTTGCAGCTCTAAAGCTAAAGGAAAACTACTATATTTTTAGAGATACACTTCTCACAACGACTTGCTGGTGTAACCACTTGTTTTTGTGTAACCTTGTTACAGTTTTGAAGAATATCAAATGACTACCAACTACCAACCTTGCCAAAAGAGTTTGACACAAAAGAGAATTCAACATCTTTTTATAATTGGCATCCTTCTTAATATGGGACACGGCAGAACCGTCAGGGTTATGCAACAATGAGACTCAATATGCAAATCTTCCCAAAATACAATTCAGTCCACTCCTATCTCACTCCGCACTCCGCACGCAATTTAGCTGTATGTAATGGCATGGGTGTGTCCCACTTGACAAGCCATTTATCTGGCTCAGCTATTTCATAATTATTGTGGCATGATTACAGTTCAGTAGGTGTGATCATGTTGGTGTAGGCCTGGAAAATAAAATAATAACAACAATTATCGCAATATAATTTTTTTCAATAAAAATATAACAAATTTTCAATAAATGTTTGATTTTAGTCACCTGAATCATACACCAATTAGGACTTAATTTATTTTTGTTTATTCTGTTGAGGAAAAAGGACTGAAAAAGGTTTTACTTAATTTTACTTAAAGATATTTGTTGACAAAGATTTTATAATAAATATTTTGAATGTTTTATCTCAGATTTGTGATGTAATCCACTATTTGGCATCAAGTGTTGATCATAAAGGAAAGTTTAAACCACAACTAACCATCAGGTTTCTTCAACTTTCACTCAGGAGCAAAAATCAGCCTTTAAACTTGAAAGAAAAAACTATTTGATACTTATCGTGATAATTATCGATATCGAAAGATATGAAACTTTTTATTGTGATAACATTTTTGGCCATATCGTCCAGTCCTATGTTGGTATAATCTAGGTTAGGGTAGGATATAAAAATATTTAAGCTCTCTGGCACTGCAACCAAAACCTGATTCAAAATGTGTTATATTTCAAGAAAAGCCTTCATCTCTAATGCCCAATTCACGTATACCTCCAAATGTCTCATTTTGAAAGTGACCCTACTCTATACTAAACACAGGGTGAAGATATTGTGTATACCCTCTCCACTGGCTTTTGTCTCTCCTGCTGTCTTTGCTTTGCCACTATACAGTCTGTGGTCACTACAGACAGTGTGAAGTGGAAAGCATGTTTTTTTTTGTGGAGGTTAAAAGGAATAAAGTAGAGGTTCAGGAGAAGTTCAGGACTATTGCTCACTTTCTGGACAGTACTCTACCTTACATCTAATCCCATCTGTGACTGTGAATTGGCCCTAGCTTGACTCCAATGTGACCACTAATTTTACATTAGAAATGTTGTGATTAAGATACGTCCACAAAGCCTCACCTGTAACAATAATGAATGCCTGCGAAGACTAGGCCTAGGCTATATCTTACATCTAATTAATTGTCTTCCCTCACTCTGAAA
This sequence comes from Micropterus salmoides, assembly GCF_014851395.1. Lineage (NCBI taxonomy): Eukaryota > Metazoa > Chordata > Actinopteri > Centrarchiformes > Centrarchidae > Micropterus > Micropterus salmoides. The sequence continues at coordinate 10,333,223 of NW_024041039.1, forward strand.
GGGTTTTAATCATATCCCTTTATTGTATTTCCAATTATATAGTTATATGTAGTTAACCTACAGGTTATATGATACGCGGCGAGCGTACGAAAAAAGCCCTAAAATTGTGTAACATTATTAGGTTGATTGGACAGATTGCGTTCTGCGATGGACGGGCCACCTGTCCAGGGTGTACCCCGCCTGTACACGGGATAAGCGGTTGACGATGGATGGATGGATGGATGGACAGATTGCGTTAACGTTACGGCAGTAGCTTTATCATCGAAATATTTATAAAATCCAATATCCTGCCAGATACAGGACTAAGATTAGTGGAAATCTCAAAGCAAACATAGTTCCAAATTGTTGTTCTCATTAGGTTAATTTAACTTTGCAGTATATTTTTCTACATCTACACCGCTTTTTGCCTACTTATGAGGAGGAAAAAACGATGTCGTACAGGTGAAAAGTAGCAAACAAGCATGATTAATCCAACAGCAGAAGGGGTGACTTCCGTAACTTTAAATTAATGTCAACAAACCAATCCAAAAATCACATATGGTGCTGCGGCACATCTTCCTTAGACAGGTTTCCATGGCGCTGCTCAGCAGCTGTGTGCGGAGTTCTGCGTGGCCGCCGAAAATTAAAAAAGAAAATAAAATTCTTTGTGGTGTTCATCCTTTTATATACAGTCTATGTGTTCATCAACAGGCCTGGATTAAAAAGTCAGCTTCCCCGCTGATAACAGCGCCACAAATCGACCACAAAACAAAGCAACAAGGCTGATCAGAATCGAGCACAGCAATCAGAACCAACAACGGAGTTCATGATGACTTGGTCATTTGTCACGTGAAATACATTACTTAAATAATAAATAATAAAAATAACACGCGTCACTTCTCCTCTTAGCCCAAATAAGCCTGAAACATTCATGACCATACCAACCCTCCTGGGAGACTCCCGTTTTTCACTGCCCTCTCCCCGTTTCCTCCTGGGTCACATATGTTTAATGTTACAGTAGGTGAGTGGTGGAGGCTATGCTGCTGACAAGCGTGATTGTAGATTTATTTCTGAAACAGTGTGGCAGTTTTGGCGAAGGACACTATAATTTCTCCCTAGTTCGTCACTTACTTACTGACTTACTTAAAAATTCTCTAATATCGCTTACAGCAGCTAACGCTGCCCATTGCTAAATTAGATTAGTCAAAATCATCATCTAGTTAATGAAATGTTTATCAGTGGATGAGCGCTAATGTCAATGAGCGGTTGAATTATAGCATTTAACTTATTCTAAATATATCTGCGAGCTGCATGTCTGTTGTTACAGTCCAAACATGTAATTGTGAGCTGAACATAACACATCTTCCAGCCAAACAAGCTCCTCTTTTAAATGTGCAACATCGTGAAATCTCAGAGTTGTAGACAGTCATGTAGTGGTTGAGAAATGGTTTCTGGTAGATTTGGGTAAACTTTAGGAGTACTGGTAAAGGGAAACATGAATATGCTACATAGAAAGTTATTATGGCAGATTATGTGTAAGGTCAAAAACACATGCTTATTCTCTCTCTGCACTTTCTAGCAGCAAATATTTATTGATGTGCAGTTGTTTACATGTTCAGTTGCTGAGACTGAAATCTTAGACATTTTTAACATAATCCATTTAGGAAAAGGTTTTATAGCCCACATACAGAACAGCTTTCAACATCGGCCTGTTCTAAGTAGTAGTCAGTAGTTTATACAGGAAACGGGTCTACTATCCGGGGCAGCAGTTGCTCAGGAGGTAGAGCGGGTTGGTCGGCGGGAAGGTCGGCGGTTCAATCCCGGCTCCCCCAGGTGCAAGTCAAAGTGTCCTTGGGAAAGATACTGAACCCCAAATTGCCCCTGGCGACTGTTCCCGCCAGTGTCAGTCAGTGTCAGTTTCTGTTTGAGCACTTACGCTCAGTATGTGTGAATGCAGATGTAGTGTAAAAGCGCTTTGATATCTATACAAATTTCTCTACAGGATTTACACTGATTAACACCTGTAAAGTTATACATCATACAGGATTGACATGACTGCAACAATGCTTTCCCAGAATGCCCATTGGATAATCCGGCCCAGTTCATCAGTGGTGATAAATGAATCATTGATTTAGAATGATCAATATTTTATTACACTTAGCAGAAGTAGCATTTCTTAAGATTCAGCAACCTCATTTGATTAGCCTAATGTGCACAGCAAAGTGTCTGAAAGGGAGTGGATGCATTATTCAGTAGAACAGATGTTGTAGGCCAGTGGTTCTCAAACTTTTTCACTTCAAAGACCCCTAACTAGACCACGGACCCCCATCCAATAGGGTTTCGGCTTTTAGATTGTGTTATTAGCCTATAGAAAGTGTATGAAACCGTGCCTGTTCTTATCCACCTCTTCGATGTGTCTCCTCACAATCCTGTGGCCTTCGTACAGCTGTGTAAGGTTGTTAACTCTGCCTAACATGGCTAGCTTCACCGTATTCTCCATATATGCCCTCATACACTCATGTTTCTTAATGTTCTCAGATAAATGTATCGTGTCGTTTACTCCTGTAACAGTCCCCGCTATTTTAAAAAAGCAAGAAAAATGTTTTGCCCTTCAGGCATCAGATTTGAGGACGCTGATTGGCTTAATTTATGTTGCTATGGGCATATCTTTTGTCAGCTATTGGCTGTGTTGCTGTACTGCCTGGGTGATCTTTCTAGCGACCCAGAAGAGATCAGTGGATGAGCAGGAAGCTAATTTTCCATATATTGACTCCCCATTACATATTTTGTGAATACCTAATAGACAGAAGTGTTTGGGTTCACAGACAACGTGTTGCAGTGTACAATGACAATTTACACTGTTGTTCACCACTAACCTTGTATAGCCTATCCTACATCATTATGCTGGGCACACAGGCACACATCTCATCAGCCAATTGGTAGGTTACAGGGTTTATATAGGTACTGTGTAGTTACAAAATAGTTTAATCATTTAGATAACATGGTAACAGTCAATGTTACATAATGAAAATTATCATAAACAAAATTTCCTTGCATAAAATCACGAAGGAAAAAAAGAAATAAACCCTCCAGAATCACTGGATGACGGTCCTACGGAGATTCCGGTCAGCTGTACGCATGTGCGATGTCCTGACCCGGCGGCACTTCCGTGAACACGCAAGGAATTCAGCACATGACGAGGACGAGAACAATCTTGGTAACATAATAACTCTTCGGCTGAGTGATTAACAAACCTTCCGCGCCGCTAAATAATTCGGTTGTCGGTTATGGCCGCGACGCAGGTGCGGAACAACGTGAAAGATGCTCTAGGCAGAGCCTCTGGCTGTTCGTGGAAAGGTAAACGAGGAGGGCGCCACTGCATTTGTGTGCTACATATATTCACATCGTGCACACTCGTAAGCTATTGCGTAATGTGAATCAATAGTTTTAAATAACTGAAGTAAAACGATTGTTGGACTTACCAGCGGATCCACCGGCAATAATCTGATGAGAAGCTTCACGGAGTAGGCTCTGCGGTTTTCTGGTTGTCATGTTTAGTGTTCAGGTCTCCTGGCATAGCAAAAAAAAAATGAGAGAAGACCGGTGTGACACGTTATCTATAGGCTACTTGTAGGCCAACGTGAATTTTTAGAGACCCGGTAGCATTTCGCGTCAGCAGTGGTGAACACCCAACATACCTGCCCCGCAGCTGCTCCTGCCCTGTGTCGAGGTCGCTCGGCCGGTTCTTGTCTCTCAGACTTCAGTTAGTTGGGAACCCTTCTCCCGGAGCAGCACTCTCACGCTGGAGAAAGAAAGCAGCAGCGACGTCTCTCCGAGTGCTCACAGGCTAGGCTAGGCTAATGTGGAATCAATTACCAGCACCAAACTGCTAGTTCACGTCCACCCTCCAGTTGCCTCACCGCCATGAGGTTTTTGAATATTGTAAACAAAAACATAGATAAACCCTGACCCCCTTGTCTGTGATCGATATAAAGGCAAACAATCACACAGTGAGCTCAAAGGTCATTTTATAGTTTCGTGTTGTCGGTGTCTTCACAGATGCTTATCTTTCTTTAACGTTTTGACATCTCTTATTTAGTGTTTATATTTAATGTTAGTCCAACCAATTTACAGTAAAGCAGTCCAAAAGGGAGGTAAACTGGAATTACTCCTTCGTTTCCAATGAAATTTGCTGTTAATTTCACAATAATACTCCACCCAAAATCTACCTTTTGAGATTCAAATTCAAAAGTTTATCTTATGTAGGCTAATATGATGTGGACTGTAGTTTCCACGTCTCAGGATTATATTCATTATCGATGAATGTTTTGATTTATTTTATTTTTTTTCAATTAATCAGTCAGTTGTTAGGTCTATAAAATGTCAGTAATAAAGTGAAACATGTCTGTCACAATTCCCCAGAGTCCAAGGTAACATAGTAAAATAGATTGTTTTGTCTATCACTTCAATATATCCTGCTTACAATCATACAGAAAAGAAAAGAGCAGCAAATGTTCAGTTCTGAGAAGCTTGTGACCAGAAATTATTTGGAATTAGTCTTGCTTAATGACTTAATTTATAATTATTATCAAAATTCTTGTCACTTTCCTGTCAGTCAACACATCGGTTAAATGTTTTGGCTTTAGAATCAGGCAGTCATTTTGAATTCAGTTGGTTTTAGTTGATAATGTCTCAAGACATTATCTATCACTTATAGGCCTACTGTATATTAGTGAATATTGTGTTTTCCTCTGTGAAAACATCTCACGAATGGAGTACATTGACTACAGCCACAATCCAAGCTAATAGGAGGTAATTAACTGTTTGATACCATTAAGAGTCCTATCCCTTTAAGAAAAGGACCAGGCTATTCAAAGACTATCAACATGCAACATATTAAATATTGACAGATAATGGAAATTTGATGGCACATGTCTCAAACAGATTACGTAGAAAAATTACAAGCATCTGAATAATGAATTTTCAGAATGCGTTGGTAGGTGTGCATGTTGGACACGTACAAGGCTCCTTACCTAAACCCACATATGGCCATTGTCACCCTGCAACTTATGTTGTATGAATCTCATTTTTATAAAAGACGCTTTAGATTCCTGCTCCTTTAGCTGTGAAATGTTCTGTTAGATCAGAGACGTAAGTAAGAATGCCAGTCTGAAACATTGTGTATGCTGTACGCCTTGTACTCATGTTGCATCAATTGTTGTATAAAATGCTTCAGTAGCCTTTTCCCTTGTTTACAGCAAACTGCAATCCGTAGGTAGCTGAAATACAGTATCGCAGCAGGAAGTGGAGC